>NC_092195.1:21993773-22011273 GCF_043641665.1 Enoplosus armatus
CAAAACAACACATTTTTATCACTTTATGATCACAGGAAAAGAAAAACACACGTCGGTTGTTCTTTCTGAGCTCAGATCAGCATCAACAGTTTTCTGTTGCCTTGTTTTTCTTTCTCCTTCCTGTAATTTTCTCTAATCTTATTTAATCATCCCAAATCTGTGATTCATCTCTTTGGAAATAAACTCGCCCTGTCTGCTCCTTCTGCTTCAAAGCCAACGTGGAGAAATGAGTCAGTGGAGCTGATGAAGACGAGTCACAGCCAAACTACAGCCGGCGTGTTGATCTGTTCTGGGAGCCTCTTATTTTCTCTCTCTCCAGAAATACATTTTATTTCAGCTTGAAAAAAAGATCAAATGGTAACAAACAATGCACACAAGTAACAACCCCTGTGAATCTCCCTGTTTTATTTGTCTTCATCAGTCAGCGGGAGAAGCAGAGCTGGATGTTTCTGGATCAGAGGAGGAGGCTCCTCCTCCATTTATGAGAGGCAAGAGGGAGATTAGAGTAGAAACAGTAACTGGTCGAAATAAACCAAATCTCCGTCCTCGTCCTCCCGAACCCATCAACAACCAGGACACAATATTGACATCACGTTGGTCCAATGGTCATTTCTACCACTGTGTTGTGCCTCAGAGTGATGAACTTGCTGTGAAGCGACAGATTCATAATTTCATACAGCAGCATATTAGAAAATAAATTATAACGTGCAAGTTGCAAACTGCATTTAAACACATTACGTGTTAAGTTGCGCCGTCTCCTTTCTAAACCATCTCTGTGGTATCCCACTAAAAGTCTGGGTGTCATGTTGTCATAATTACTGCATCAGTTCTTGAGTTGAGTTGGTGTTTTGATTAGAGGGCGTTAACATCCTGTTGTTACATAAACTCCATGACATAGACGAGTCCCAACCGGTCGACTCTATCAGGGCTGATTTCAAACAGTAGATGTCGTGTTGAACCATTTTCAACACATGGAAGGCAGATTTTCATAAATTTGTAAAGAAATGCAAATATTAACAGCAGCACTGATGTGTTTCATCACAGTGCAGTCACATCATTTAGTTTAGTTTCTATTTATCTCCACTGTGAGCTTTATTTTGACAGTGATCAGCTGCCATTAACAACTATTTTCATCTCCTCATTATTTCATTATTATTACTCCTCATTATTTTATTGATTCATCAATTAATCAACTAATCATTTGTTCCATACAGTTTTTCTGTACATGTTTCCCAGGTGACATCTTTAAATGTGTTGTCCAAAATCCAAAGAGAAAAAATACTTTCAGAGGTGAAATAATACACTGAAACTCAGTGACTCTGCTTCTTCTCTGTATGTTTCAAAGCCTTATGTCTTTAAAGTCCAATAAATATAAACCACTCCTCATGCAGAATAACTGAAGTCCTTATATCCTTAAAAAACAACAAACAGAAAATGGAGATTTGCTGGTTAATGATTAGAGTTAGATTAAAGTGCACAAGTTCAGTTTGACGTCAGTTGAGTCAGAAGATTTCATGATTAATGAAAGTGTCTCTGCTGTGTGGTTCGTTACCATCGAGGAGGCACTAACTGAAGTTAACAGACTTCATTGAAAACATCCACAATGTGCTTCTCTTTTTATCTTCATCGGTTATTTAAATCACCAATATTCACAGTGATCGGTCAGCTGTTGAACTGCAACACTATGAATGTCTCCCAGGAGAGACCGTCTGAAGATGAGCTGTGTTGTTTAAAGATGTCTTTCTGAGGCCCGGCTTTCATGAGGTTTCATGAGGTCTATTAACACTTTTATCCTCCGCATGGTTGGAGAACATGTCGTACAAACAAGCTCTTTTGTAGCAGGAGTCTGGTTGGGAGATAAAACATGTACGAACGTGGTTTTAAATGTTTCGCGGGGCACACAGGACTGTTTATCTGTGTGGTGGTTTATCAGGACTCACTGACTGCTTCAGATTATGTTGCATCCTAAAACTGCGGACAAGTGAGGAGCTTCACCCTGAACTCAAAGACCACAATAAACCATCAGAGGACGTCTCACCAGCAGCTTCCAGTGTCTCCTCATCCTTCAGACTGGGGACCTCGGTGGACGGAGAGCAGCCCTCCACACCCAGAGCAGAGTAGGACGAAGAGAGGCCATCGTCCACGTCCAGGGAGTTCCCTGTGGCTGTGACCCCGTCTGACAGCTCCAGGCTGGGGATGGAGAAGGACGCCGAGTCTGTGGACTCCCGCTGGTCATCTGAGCCGCCCGCCGTCGCCACAGAGGAGCTCTCCTCCAGGTCCAGGTCCAGACCTGAGGACACAACACATCAGAGGTCAGAGACCACAGAGGAGCTCTGACGACACCAAACAGTAAAATCAACAAGAGTCGAGTTTTATTTTGTAGGGACAACGAAAGATTGATGGCACACCACTGAGAGTAAACAGGTAGTACAACTACTATTACTACTAATAAACAGTTTACAGTGTTGATCAGTGACTTTAAAGTCAGTGAAATGACTCTTTCTACTGGTCATACCAGACCAAGCTGTAGCAGAAAAACAGGGCATATTATTGCTTGTGAAATGTACTTTTCATGAGTTATTTCATGTTCACAGTTTAGAGTGAAGAATGACTTTGGCAGGTAATCAACCAGACAGTTGATCCGGGACCTGGTCTGACCTCTTACCTGGCTCTCCACCTCTGTCCTGTCCTCCTTCAGTCTTGATGTGTCTGAGCAGAGCTGACAGAGATTCTTCTTCTATGGTGACGGTGGTTACTGTCCCGTTTTCAGACGACAGCGACGACGACTCTGGCGACGTGGGTGTGGCCTCCTCCTTCGTGACTTTGGCAGGGAGAGGGCTGTCGGCACCGCCGTTGCTGCTCGGGGCCTCGGCTATGATGTCCGGCCCCGGCGTGAGGCCCGGCCCCTGTGTCGTCATGGTTACGATCAGTTCTTTGGAGATGCTTTCTGCAGGAAGAGACGGTTCCTCTTTGTTGTGTTCGATCAGCAGATCGGCTGCTGAAACCGGCTGCGAGCTGGACTCCGCCATGATAGGCTGATTGATTGATCTATCAGATTTCAGTCGACGCTGAAGAAATGAGGCCCGACGGCTTCTCAGAACAATCACTAACTCCTTATATACACAAAGATAACAAGTGTAGAAAAAATTAATCAAGACACTGAGGCCTTCGTGGAAAAAATGCAGCTGCAGTTTGAGGAGCTTTGGTCAGTTCACAAACTTCAAAACGTTTAAGATGGAGGCGTGGCGGTGGAGGTGGCAGGCAGCAGCTGAGGCCCCAACATGGCCACCAGGGGAACCTCAATGATCTCTCCCGCCTGATGAGGGGTTCACAAAACAAACACACCTATCTATTGGACAAAGAACATGACGTACAGTTTCTGACACGCGTTAGAGTCCTTCGACATGAATTAAATATGAACTGAGAATAAACTGAAAGGCAGAAAATATTCTTCTTCTTCTCCTGCTGACAGGAAGCAGTGAGCAGGATGAGGGCTGTGACAAACTGTCAGATGAAGTCTTTGCTGTCCGTCAGCAGGAGCGACGGGGACAGAGGGTCTTCAGTTCTGTCTTCTGTCACCAGAGCGTCATCTGATCAGTCAACAGACTTCCTGTCAGACCTGAAGAGCAAGAAACAAGAAGGATGAAAGAATGAAAGATGGTGTCTGTCAGGAGCACTGACATGTTGGACTTCCTCATCAATAATGTGATTAACTATTTCAATCTGTTAAAATGTACTTATTTCAGAAATTATTTATTCCAAAAACTTTGCTAGCAAATCATAGCTGAAAGTTTGTAAATGACTCCTATCTAATCTTTAAAAACAGACTTTTAGTCCAAAAACACTGGATCCTTCATTTCCCACAATGCACCTGGACAGTGTCTTTCTTTAGAGCCTCCCTGCCTGGTAAACAGCCACGTCTTTCAAACTCCACAACTCCAGTTGGTAACACAGACTGTATATCAGACATTTGTTGTCTTCATGTCTGGTGACATCACTATGACATCATCGGGCCACAGAAGACATCACACATCTGTTTTCAGGAGGAGGACTAACCAGGACCAGTGAGGTGACCTTTAAAGTTCAATTTTCAGTTTGTCAATTCAACTGTAAAAAATAAAATAATTATTAAATAATTCAAAATTAAATATAAATATAAAACTGACAAAAAGTCAGACAAAACAAAAAGCATAAAGCTACTCTTAGGTCCTCACTGTGGCTAAAAAAGTTATCTCGTGCTAAAGGAGGTGGAAACTACAGCTGTCAAAATGTTGGATCTTAATGAAGCCTCACCCCCCCAGGTGTCATTACCACTGACAATATTAAACATAGAAGTGCTCTGAAAGATGTTCTGCTACATTTGGATAAAACAGCAGATGAAGGTCACGTGTTGTTGTACTGTTGTCAGTGTAAGCTTCACTATCATGTGTACATCAGGACTGACTGCTGCCCTCTGAGCTACATACTGATGCTTCCAGGTGACCTGAGGTCTGAACATGTCTGTAAGTTCATCAGACTGTGTGACTGAGGAGGAGACGTGCGTTTCAGTAAACAGCACAGAGAGAAGTCACTGTCTTTAGTCAGCCAAACAAGTGCTTAAGTTTCCCATAATGCTCCTCAGATAACAAAACCACAGAAGCGTCTCTCTCATTAAAGATGTTTCACAGTGAAACCTTAATCCTGTCACTGTCTCTACGCCCTGCTGACAGCAGCCCTCAACAGCAACATTCACAACACAAACCTGACAGAAACCCTGAATCCTGACGGCTCAGCATTAAGCAGCTTTCTGCTGTGACACAACAACTCCCTGAGCTAGCAAACATGACGCTAGCGCTGCTAGCTAACTTAGCCAAGTTAGCTGTTGTTCCACAAAGACACAACTCCGCTGCGGGAGCCGGTGTTGGAGATACGCCATTGACCTCCTCGTACACACCAGAGCAAACAGTCGGTTTAATACGATGCGGCTTACCGACGCCGGGTCTGGGTCTGTAATCTGTGCTGACGCTGGCTGGTGAACGGGCATGCTAGCTGTTTACATTCCTCTCCGCCACCAACAGCCAGGCACACAGGAGAACCACAGGCCACGCCCATCACAGGGCACAAACCCAAAAGCCAGCCGACGTCACATCCGGTCAACTTTAAAAGCCTGGGTTAGCAGCTAGCCACGTAGCTAACTCAGAACTTTTTGTTTTAGAAAAACTACGTAACTGATGTAACCGCCTTTCCATTGACGGTGTATCACAAAAGTGTAATGCAAACAAACTAAATAAAAAACTAGCGTTGACACCGTGTTCACAGAGATGTTCGTTCCTACGTTTACTTTCAAACGGTTACGTTCAAAGAGTTAGCTAACACACAACTAGCCCTACTATGTTCGGTAACGCATATCTCCATTACAAATATGGCAATTTAAGAAGAATTCCTTACCAGCACAATTAAACACAACCAGGAGCCGTTACTTGTTATCCATTTGATCTCGTTATGTGACACTAAGATATTCGGCATAAACGGGATATCCAAACAATACGTATTTGAATAAATATCAACTTTTTGCAACGTTTAGTCAGTTCAGCTGTTAGCCTTGCCGTTGCCCGATAGCAAGTTAATGTTAAAGAAAGATTTATCAGGCGAACGACCTGTTTTGTTCAAATAAGGGGCCGAATTGAAACCTGCCCAGGGACTACTGGTAAAATGTAGCTATCTAGCTAGCTCTGGCACAGTCAATAACTGTTCATTGTCCCTGTTAAATAAATACATAAAATAAATATGGAACCAAAGGTTTAATAAAACAAGGTATTTTACACCGTAATTTATTGGAGCATACGCTAATCAAGGCAACAGGACAAGTAGTAATTTCAATGGAGTTTCGCGTCAGTACAAGACAGTTATATCAGGTGCAGGACCTAACTTAACCTTACATTTTGCGTGTTTTATTAACCGATACGTCCTCTCTGCTTCCGTGTCATTAATTTATAGCTTTAAGCTACTTAATAAGACGAGCAAAAAGCCACATCAGGGCAGAAATATAGTTTACATGAGTTGGACAAAACGTTTACCTTTTCGCTGAATCTTCGACAGTCCTGTGTGTTAGATTTGGTTTACAGGGTAACTTTGATGGGCGGTGCGCTCAGACCCGACGTTAAAATCAGATTATCGTTTAAAAGCGGCTAAAAGAGGTTATTACATGTAACTCCCCGGTGTTAAGACTCTGGATGTGGACGACATGAACCGAGATGGACCGACAGAGCGGTGATTGGCAGTCCCCGCTCACCCGGGACAGGCGGTATTAATGAATACTGCATCATTTTCTGTGAGTTCAACTACACTCAGTATTTAAGGAGGAAGAGTTAGTACAGTGGACACTGGCTGATGCTGAGTTTTATTATTTGCTCCTCTGTAGTTATCAGACTCACTTCTTATAAAGCAACAAATTCACATCTGAATACTATTTACACATTTGATAGAAGCAGAAAATAGTGTGAAAAGCCTTGGACTATTAAACTGGGACAAACTGGGATAAATTCCGTTTCCATTCTGTTTTCTAAACGCAAAATAATAATAAGACCTCACAGCTGACACAGTCTGCCTGCTTTAATCTTCTGACAAATCAAATCTTCAGTCAAATCTCATGTTCCTGAGGTTTTCTGTCCATTCTGCTTCACTGGACAGTGAATGTTGAACACCTTCTCATTTTAAAAACTGTGAAACACAGATTCTTTTCTAACATTAGCTCAGGACCATTGGATTTGTTTTGTTTCTTTGGTCTTTGAATGCTGAGAAAATGAAGACTGTCGTCCAATACAACCTGTTTATCTGTTATTATCACACGTCAAAAAAACATCTTACTTTTCCTTTTCTGGACTTAACAAGTAAGTTTATGTCATTGTCTATTTGCAATGTGATGAACACCTGTTTTCATTTTTCAGTGTTTGTTATGTTGAGATGCATCATATTATTTCCTTAATATTTCATATTTCTATATTTGTAGTACTTTGAGGGTAAGATTAAGTAAATAAACCTGTAGCAGCTTTCAGATATTTATATACCTCCATTCTTTCTATACAGTTCATTAGTTCATTCAGTACACAGTAACCAGTGACTGCACTTTCATTCATGTATAGCACCATCATTTGTATATTTTATACAAACAATCTGTTGAGGAAATCCTCTGTGCTGTTTGTGTCACTGTTAAATGACAAAAACTTTTGTAGTGACTTTTCAAAAACAGGGCTGTCAGTTTGTGTAGAATTTGTTTCAAAAAGTAGTGTTTTCCACAGAGTCTGTCCAACATCTTATTACGTCTGAGAGATGTTCCTCCTTAAAACAGGGCGTATGTACAACTTCACATTGCAAAGGTTTTATTTTGATAGGTCAGAAAGGAAGTGCTGATATTGTAAATGTGGTTTGACAGTGGATGTTACTGTCCTCAGATCAGCAGCAGTCAGCTGAGTCTCCACTGATCTGAGACTGTGGATCAAAGAGGAAAACAAACAAATAAACAGGATGAACGCCTTCCTGGCATCGAGCAGCGCTGCAGCAAAGGTGAGAGAGAAGAAGAAGTTTTCTTTCTCTTGTTCGCCACAAAGCTGTGTGTGTGTGTGTGTGTGTGTGCGTGCGTGCGTGCGTGCGTGTGTGTTTGTGTGCGTGCGTGCATGCGTGCACGCAAGACATAAATAGACTGATATTTCTAATCTAATGGCACACACACATATTCACACATTGTCAGAGTGCATGAAAGTTGACACTTCTTTGCTCTGTGTGTGTGTGTATGTGTGTGTTTGTGTTTGTTAGTTGCAAAGAATGTTGTTTATATATGTATATATATATTCATATATATATATCATATTTCATGATCTGCTTCGTTGTTCTGGAGGACCTACTTTCTTCCTCTTCTTCTTCTTGTGTTCCAGCATTCACATTTGCTTTTCTCTGACTAACTTCATCACTTTGTCTCACATTTCTCCAGCCAATAAAACACTGACCTCCTCCACAAATCACCAAATCACAGTTTTGCTTTTTATTGAAACTCCCCGGTTGTAGAAGAGGAGGTTAAAGAATCAACAACTGAGACACATTTTCCCAGTAAGAGGCAGTTTAGTTCTAGTAGTCCATCATGTGTTCTGCTACATGAAATTTATATGTAAATATTTCACATTTTTGGACAAAATGTAGTCGTCTGTGTTCAGCAGCCTGAAGAGTCCAGAGGAGTCAGCTGCTAATAATAAAGCTGAGGCGGACCATCAGTGTGTGCTTTGATGACATCACTTCCTGCTTGTTGCCATGGCTCCCCTTTATCAGGATAAATAAACTGTATTGATCCACATCAGGGGGAAACTCTATCAGCAGACACAGACAGAAACAACACATCAGCTTAAAAGTTATCCACAAATAAACCATTTTATCGATCAGTCTGCTCACATAGATGAGAGAGACTGAGAGGGTGAGAGACAGGAAGTGTGACGATGTCTTCACTGTAAAAGCCTCCTGGTTCTTGTTAGTTCTATGTTTACACATCAGGGCTGTTTGGTGGGTGTATAACTGGCTACAGATTAAATATTAAGTGAGTAAAGTTCATCCATTAAGCAGCTTTCTAGATCAGATGTTACAAAACTCTTCACTATGAGACAAAAGCATGTGGCAACATTTCTCATTATTTACAGAATGTTTACGAACCAAACAATCGATCGATTAATGGAGAAAATAATCAGCTGATTCATCCGGAATGAAAAGAATAATCAATTGATAGGTCAAGATGAGCTCCACCTCAACCAACTCCTACAGTTAAATCCTGCTTTTCATTAATGATGCAGTAAACTGCAGTAAAAGTCTCTAATATAAGCCGGCGTCTCTGAGAGTCAAAATGATATTGGTTATTATTATTATATATTATTATCTAATGTTATTAGTTGTAAAGTTGAAGCTGTTCAGAGTCTCACTGTTTACCTGAAACCTGCAGTCGGCTGAGGACACAAGACAGGAAGCAAATATTTACAGACAGACAGACAGACAGTGAGGCACATTCGGTCAACAACTCTGTAAGGAGAGTTTTAAGAAGACTGTTTCATTAAAAGACATTCAGATATGAAGAGGAGGATGTTTGGATGTGAGTTTGACTCTTTCATCGTTTCCTTCATCTGCGTCTCAAATTGCATGTCCAGACTCTCAGGTTGAATGTTGCTGCACACACAGATGATTAAATGTGTGTCAGCTGCCTCAGTCTGCACGTGCTCAGTGAACTTCAGACCTGCAGCTGAGCGTCCAGATGCTGCAGAACCAAAATCAATTAATCACATATTTGGATTTGATATGTGTAAGCAGGAGAAGTGCTGCTGTCATGACGATCAGCTGTTGTAAATGTCTGAGGGCCTGATGATGATCGGAGGTTACTGAAGGTTACTGTGGAGAAACATGCAGAAGATTCACAATCTGCTGTTCGTATCAGTCAACTCAAGTCAAGTTTATTTATAGAGCACATTTAAAGACGACAAATATTAGCTAAAGTGCTTTTAAAAAAAGTTTGAAATACAGTCAGACAGGAAAACAATAAAGACAGCATATGACCAATCAAATAAAGAAGATTACATTCAGAAAGATGGATTTTATAAATATGAGTGGACAGCAAGGATCTGATAATGAGGGGGGAACTGTTCCACAGTCTTGAGGCCAAAGATGGAAAATAATTGATCACTGTTGATTTTTAACATGGAGGGAAGAGCAGTGATTGGTCAGCAGATCAGAGAGGTCTGGAGGTGGAGTGAGGGACAAACAGATCACATTCCTTAAAATAGTGCCACACCTAAATTGGTTGCATCTGAGGAAAATATCGAATTATGATTTTTCTGACCAATATTGCAATTGTGATTTGAGTATTTCAAAATTGCACTCATTCAAATTGCAACTTCGATATAAAAATGATTAATTGTTCAGGCCTAATTGGTGTTTACATTCGAAGACAGAGGCCCAAAGATGTTGTTGGAGCTCTCATTTAGCTGTGAAAAGCTTTCAGCCATCCAAACTCCTTCAAGCAATTCAGGAACGCAGCATGGATCACTGCGTCTCACTGGAAGGTACAGCTGAGTATCATCAGCATAACATGATACAAGATGTTTTATTTTTTTATTTTAAGTTAGAGTCCAGGGGTAGCATGTGTATAGAGTCTCTCAGTCGTTCTGAAAACAGTTAGGTAGACAGAAGATTTATTTGTGATGTCATAGGAAATTAATTCAATACATTTATTAAGTATTATCAAGTACCTTCACGCAGTATGTTGCAGCTGTAATGATACCTGCGTGTTTCCATGTCGTGTGACTGATTGTGGTGTTGATGTTGCTCTCTCCTCTCCCAGACCAGTTTCCATGGCAACAAGAGAGTCCACGTTGTCCTGGGCAGTGAGTCATGTGACCTGGACTCTGCGATGTCGTCGTTGGCGATGGGTTACTTCCTGTCCAGGGTGAGTCGACTCAGACGGAGAGGAGGGTTGATGGTTTGAATCTTGAATTACAGACAAGACTTTGAGCACTTTTCATAGACAAAAGAAGACATTTCATGATGTCTCACTTTGGACCAAAGTGATGGACAGTCTGACATCACTAACATCTGTCTCTGTCTCTTAGACTTCGTCCAGTCTTTCAGGCAGTTCTCTGGTTCTTACGGTTCTCAATGTTCCTCGGTCGCTGTTCCACCTGCGAACTGAAGTCCTCCTGCTGCTGAAGGAAGCCAGTGTCGCCACGGAGACCCTGGTGTTCAGAGACGAGGTGGACCTGGCCCGTCTCCATGGCGACAGGAAGCTGGCGCTGACACTTGTGGACCACAATGTCCTGCCGAGGTCTGAAAAATCAAAACATCAAAATTGACTTAAAATGTCCTGATCATATTCCTGCTAATCTTTAGAAGTTTTTTAAAAATATTTGCTGTTCTTCAGTAGTGACAGCGGCCTGGAGGGGGCGGTAGTAGAAGTCATCGACCACCATCAGCTAGAGAGGACAGACTCCTTCTCCTGTCCCGTCACCATGGAGACAGTGGCATCGTGCACTACCTTGGTAACGGAACGGATTCTGTCCAGAGCACCGGAGATCCTGGACAGACAACTGGCTCTGCTGCTATATGGTGAGACACATAATGTGTCTTCTGTGTGTTCTCCCTGCAGGTGTGAATCTGTCTCCTATGTGTCCCCCCTACAGGTGTGAATGTGTCCTGTGTGTCTCCCCTGCAGGTGTGAATGTGTCCTGTGTGTTCTCCCTGCAGGTGTGATGGTGATGGACAGTGTAAATCTGTCTCCTCGGGTCGGTAAAGCAACGGTCAAAGACAGTCAGATGGTCCGACTGCTGCAGACACAGTTTCCTGATCTGCCACACAGAGGCGCTCTTCACACCTCCCTGAACACATCAAAGTTTGACCTGTCAGGTAAACACACGGAGGAATCTGTGAAGGTACTTTCATACCTGCAGCAAGAGGTAATTGATTGGTATTAATTTGCCAAAAACTGTTTGATCAGGATCTGCTTTGGACTGATCAGGTAGCAATTCAGACAATTTAGATGTTGTTCATGATGGAAAGATCACAAGGATCATTTTAACAGCTGTAAATATAAAATCATTGATAGTGTGTGTGTGTGTGTGTGTGTGTGTGTGTGTCAGGTCTCTCCACAGAGCAGATTCTCCTAAAGGACATGAAGATGGTTGCCGAGGGCGATGCGAGAGTAGCTGTCAGCACCGTTTACATGAGTCTGGATGTAAAAAATAAGCTCAGTAATATTTTGAGTGGTAACTCTGTTTTTGGTCATAATATAACAAGATAATTAAATAATTTTGACCATTTCAAAGTTATTCTTGACCTATAAAATCTAAATTGTATAATTTTAGAGTATAGTTACCCTCTACAGTTATGTTTGTTGTCATAGCTCTGAAATACGTTCTGATAATTTTAACTATAATATGACTTGGTCATAACGTTGACGCACTAATTCATAACTAATAAGATTTTAGTCATAAATTGGCTATTAGGTGTTGTGTTAATTAACCAAATCATACTTCTAACATAATAATAATGATGAGATACTCGATATACTTTTTTATTTTTATAATTTCTAACACCTCTTTATTTTTAAAACAGGTTTCTAGAATAACCATTTGTCCTTCGTCCTGTTTGTCTTTGTATTCACTTACTGTGCAGATAAACTGACCCTGAACCAGGGGGCGCCTCTGAGCCTCTCTGGACTATCTGTGTAGTGTTGCATGCTGGGAGTTGTAGTTGCATGTTGTGACGTGTCCCCATCATGTCGTCTCTGCCTCCAGTCGTTTCTACGCAGGAAGAATCTGCAGCAGGAGCTCTGTGACTTCTGTCACTCACACCGGGTGGACGCTGTGGTCGCCATGACGATCTCCGTCAATGACCAATCAGACGAGCCCGTCAGGCGGCTGGCGGTCTACAGCTCCAGCTTGCAGTACAGGCAGGAGGTAGGTGTCGAGGTTTGGAGTAAAACTAGGATTAAATTTAATATGAGGATTAAAAGGTTTAAAATTGGGATTACAGTTGATATAAGAATAGATTCGGATTTGGCTAATATTAGATCTGGAACTGATTAGGACTGGGATTAAAATTAAAATTAGGATCAAGATAAGATAAATATTTGGATTTGGTTGGACTGGAATTAATTTTGTAAATAGTGATCAGGATAAGGACTGAGATTCAGATTAGAATTAGAAGTTGAATAGGGTTTATGGTTAAGATTAATCAAGATCAAGATTTTAATTAGTATTGGGACCAAAATTATGATTGGGATGAAGAATTGGATTAGATTAACGTTAAAACTTTAATTGGTTTTAGAATAAGGATTGGGATTGGGGTTAAGATTAAGATTACAAACAAGATTGGATTAAATGTATGATCAGGATTGGGATGACGATTGAATTTAGGATGCAGATTAGGATTAGTTGAGGATGAGAATTTATTTTAGATTTAACATTAGTATCAGGATTAGAATTAGTATTAGGATTACAATAATATTTGGGATTAAGATTAGACGGCAGATGAAGATTATATTAAGAATAAGGATTAGATATTGCCTTGTCTTCATCGCTGTGACAATTCAAATGTTTGTGTTTTCCCTGCCTCCAGATTAGCCACGCCCTCTTGAACGCCCAGAGCCCCGCCCTCATCCTCTCCCCTGTCAGCAACCCATATAAGGACATCCTGGCCTATCACCAGGGCAACACTCTGGCCTCTCGCAGAAAACTCCTTCCTGTCCTCACACACTTCCTGTCTGGCTGGTGGCAGAGAGAGATGCATTGTGGGGCAGATGGCGAGGAGGAGCTGGAGGACCATCTGGACCAATCGGACATGATGATGATGATCACTGATACGTTTCCTGCCAGCAAAGAATCGTCAGCCAACCTCGTTGACGACCGCCCACCTCGTGTTTACTCCGTCCGTCGTCACCACCGGCGGCGGCTGGGAGCAGAGGATTATGGGAACATGGAGGAAGACTACTGCGGCAGGACGATGCCTCCAGCACCGATGAACAGTTTGGTGGACGGTTGCCCGCTGGACGCCGGCTTCAACCAGGAAGCTTTGCTGGAGAAGTTCAGCAGCATGGGAGGGGTGGAGGAGGAGCGGGGGGGGAGTGGGCAGTAGAGAGGAAGAGGAGGAGGAGGAGGAGGATGAGGAAGAAGAAAATGGCGGACTCCACCATTCATTCATTCTTGATCTTGAAAATAGTAGATTGATAAAAAAAGAATCAAAAGAATTATCTTAACTCAAGTTCCACTTTCCAGCTTTTTCCACAGCTTTCAGCTGAATCTCACTGTCTTCATAAGTGGAGGAGGTTTTTACTTTATTTTGAAAACCTTTAAACAAAACAAAAGTCGTGATGAAGAAACACACACAAAGCTGCCAAGTGAGTGTCACTCACAGCCACTCAGATCCTGAAGTCAAAGTACTAATAGCATTCTGTGAAAATACTCCACTGCAAGTAAAGGTCTCACTTCAGTAAAAGTGAAGTATTATCAAAATGTACTTAAAGTAAAAGTACTCATGTAGCAGTAAAATGTTCCCTGTCAGTGTTTCTGTTCTCTCTGATGTTTCTGGATTCATATTTCTGCTGCATTCTGGTCTGGTCTGTAGGTGTTTCAGGTTGAGCTCATTTGAAGTACTTTATAAACTGTTGGGTACTTTTATGTACAGCGATGCATCATATTCTATAAGATCAGCATGTGCTGTCCTGTGAGAACCACGTATCTCTACAAAGTCAACTTTTCATGAGCTCTGGAACATCTGGAGATACGAGGTTCATCACAAACATCTGGAGATACAATGACATGAAAACGTAGAGCAGAATACAGCAGTATGTCTGAAGATTTTGTAAACACAACTGTCTCCTCAACTTTACCTACAGATATTAACTCACCTGGTGCAGCCAAAAGCAGGAAGTACAGGAATCAGAGCGGGGAGGGTTGTAAACTAGCTAGCATGGCTGATGGGCTAACAGCAGCAGTTGTGTCTTTACTTTACACTTCACTGTCTCACACTCACTGCAGCCAATCAACATCCCTCCTCTGTTCATGTCATGTGATCTGGCTCCTGTCGCCCTCTAGTGGCTCAAAACAAACATCTGACTGTAAGGTTTGTCACATTTTTTACAGCGTTTGGTTGAATTGAACATCAGTGCCGTTTCGTCTTTAAAGGTTGAGAAATAAACGACATCAGACCGACGTGTGATCAGTTATTTATCTTCAGGTCGAGCTCCTGATAGAGATCATTACAAACAGCTGCAACAATGAAATGAACATTTCATATAAATGGTGATGAAAGTTCAGCCAGTCATCAAATATCATGTCCTTCACTTCATTTTTTCATCGTCATGTCTGTCTGTCTGTCTGTCTCTCTGTCTCTGTCTGTCTATCTGTCTGTCTGTCTGTCTCTCTGTCTGTCTGTCTGTCTGTCTGTCTGTCTCTCTGTCTCTGTCTATCTGTCTGTCTGTCTATCTGTCTGTCTGTCTGTCTGTCTATCTGTCTGTCTCTCTGTCTCTGTCTGTCTGTCTGTCTGTCTGTCTCTCTGTCTCTGTCTGTCTGCCTCTCTGTCTCTCTGTCTGTCTGTCTGTCTGTCTGTCTGTCTCTCTGTCTATCTGTCTCTCTGTCTCTCTGTCTCTGTCTGTCTGCCTCTCTGTCTGTCTCTCTGTCTGTCTCTCTAACATGCTAACATGCTAAACTAAGATGGTGAATGTGGTAAACATTATACCTGCTAAATGTTAGCATGTTAGCATTTTCATTGTGAGCATGCTAGCATGCCGATGTTAGCACTTCCTGTTGCTCTGTGAAGAACTTTAGTGACAAACCTGTTAAGTTCATAAACTCAACTCAGCAAGTTCAAAACTTTAAAATGCAAACTGACTTGTGCAATCTGCAGTCTGCACACTCTCTCATGCGCTCGGCAGGTAGAGGCACGCTGCAGTTTCCACCCCTGCTTGTACAGTCATAATTGTCATGGTAACAGGGCCGGGCCCTCGCCGTGGCAACACACCACACCTCAGTCCTATTGGCTGACAGGAGACAGACAGAGAGAGAGAGACAGACAGGTGAGGTGTTAGAGTCCGCTCATAAACTCATTAAGAGTCCCTGTGATGTCATCAGGTGAGTCTCCAGGTGTGAAGCAGGTTTCTCAGTGATCTCAGCTGTTTGTCCTGAACCTGTCTCACCTGTCTCACCTGCCTCAACCGTCTCACCTGGCTCGGCCGTCTCACCTGCCTCAACCGTCTCACCTGGCTCGGCCGTCTCACCTGGTCTCCCGTCGACTCCCTGAGAGGACAGAGCTGCTGTGAGTCGTTGTTTTAAATCTTTATTTCTTTGTTGTTGGAGGACAGCTTGTCGTTTGTCTTCAACCTCTCTGTCTCCTTCACTGTTACAGATAAGAGCTGCATAAACACAGATTACAGACAAAGTCAAGAGGACAAAAGTATGTGGACGGTCCTGTATGTTAGTGACCACCTGACCTACTGAGTACTCAAAAGAAACACAGCAGACTGAAGTTATAAATTAATAAATTATTAAGGCCTCGTTTAATATTTGGACCTAAAAAGTATTGAGATCTTTTACTGAAGTAAAAGTACAGAAGTATTATCTGCTTTATGTACTTTATGTAGTTAAAGTATCAGAAGTAAAAGTATGCCATTCATGTTGTATGTGTGTATGTTTATATGATTGATAAATGATTATTGATGCCTTAACAATGCATCATATTTTTCTTTTAATCTGCAAAGTAACCAGTTACTACACACACATACACACACACACACACACATATATATATATATGTGTGTGTGTTATATGGTAGAAGTATACAGTAGAAAACATGTAAATATTCAAATTCTAATCAGTTGATTTGTAAACAGACCAACATGGAGTCCAGAGAGGAAGAACAGGAGGAAGACTCTCGCAGGTCAGAGTTCATCCACCTCCAGTTTCTTTTCCTTTTTACGTTTTTTAAAATATCTTGAACTGTCAGATTCATGCCGGCTGTCGGTCCCTCACAGTGTCTGTTTAGACATAAGAAAACCTTCAGGCTGCAGCTTCACTCGCTCTGTTTCTGCAAATTAATGACACAATATTGTTTGAATTCTTCATTATTAGATTATTAAGAGCAAACGTCTGCTGTCACATGACTTCAAACTTAGAATGAATGTGAATCTGAACAACAAACATCTGAACATTAAACGTGTGATGAACATTTAATGTCCCGGGGGAGTGACGGAGTACACTTTCTCAAGTACTGAAGTACAAATCTGAGGTACTTGTACTTTACTTGAGTCTTTCTACTTCTCCTTCACTACATCTCAGAGAAATATTGTTCTTTTGACTTCAGCCATCTCCAACAGTAACATCCTGCTTCACGTTAATGATGAGGAATAATCATCTAATGACAGAGTCTGTAACAGGAGGACATCACAGGGGACATCTGACTGATATACTTTGACTTGTAGTATTTTTACTGTGTGTTTCTGTGTGTAGGTCACCTCTGACAGACGTCACTACAACCACAACTAATACTACTGGTACTACCAGTACTGATAATACGAGTACTACTGCAGCTGCTAGCAGTACTTTAACTACCACCAGGAGTCCATCTGTCGGTCAAACAGGTACCAACTGTTTTCTTCAGACAGGAAGTCCTTTATTTTAGATTCTGTCGCTTTGACTCTTCTGTTGCTTCAAGTGACTTTTGATTTGTGATCAATCACAGTTTTGATCTTTTTGATATTTTGTCTAGAGGTTTTTTATTTTGTACTTTTACCATAAAACCTGCCTGAAACTCTAATCATGAATTCATTTAAAAGTCAGAAGTCAGAATATATCTGATCTTCCTCCACAGAGGAGGAGGAGGAAACAGGAAACTGCATTGCCATGGCAGCAACAGGTGCTGCCTCAGCAGGTATGAAGAAGAGACCTGTCTCTCAGTCTGAGGAGAGAATCTGTCCTCTCTGTTCACTCTCGTCTCTTTCTGTCACAAG
>NC_092195.1:22013773-22046273 GCF_043641665.1 Enoplosus armatus
TTCTTCTTTTTCTACCTCTTCTTCTTTTTCTACCTCTTCTTTTTCTTCTTCTTTTTCTACCTCTTCTTCTTCTTCTACCTCTTCTTCTTCTTCTTCTACTTCTTCTTCTTTTTCTACTTCTTCTTTTTCTACCTCTTCTTCTTTTTCTTCTTTTCCTTCTTCTTTTTCTACCTCTTCTTCTTCTTCTTCTTCTACCTCTTCTTATTATTATTTTCCTTCTTCTTTTTCTACCTCTTCTTCTTCTTCTTCTTCTTCTTCTTTTTCTACCTCTTCTTCTTCTTTTTCTACCTCTTCTTCTTCTTCTTCTTTTTCTACCTCTTCTTCTTATTATTTTCCTTCTTCTTTTTCTACCTCTTCTTCTTCTTTTTCTACCTCTTCTTCTTCTTCTTCTTTTTCTACCTCTTCTTCTTCTTCTTCTTCTTCTTCTTCTTCTTTTCCTTCTTCTTTTTCTACCTCTTCTTCTTCTTCTACCTCTTCTTCTTCTTCTACTTCTTCTTCTTTTTCTACCTCTTCTTCTTCTTTTTCTTCTTTTTCTACCTCTTCTTCTTCTTTTTCTACCTCTTCTTCTTCTTCTTCTTTTTCTACCTCTTCTTCTTCTGCTTTTTCTACCTCTTCTTCTTCTCCTTTTCCTTCTTCTTTTTCTACCTCTTCTTCGTCTTCTTCTTCTTCTTCTTCTGTCTTCAGGAGCTGTTGAGGACGAGTTTGTCTCTGAGCAGAAACCGACCAGGTCCAAACCCTATAGTCTTCTGTTGTCTCCTGGAGACAGCTTGTTATTAAAGCTTCAGTGGTACAACGGATGATGATGATGATGATGATGATGATTCATGATACATACCATCTATTACAGTTTATGTTCATGTTATTCTTCAGTCGATCGAAAAAAGTGATAAAACATAAAATATATGTATTATATATTATAAACACAATATATATGTGGACTCGACATATAAAAATGTGTTTGACTCTCTGTGATGTCACTTCCTGTCTGTAGCTCCTCCCTGCAGTATGGCCTTGTCAGGGTCACGACCAACGAAGAAGAAAGTCCTGGTGGCTCCAGCGCTCAGTTTGTCTTTAGGTAATGAAATAAAATGAACCTGTGAGACAGCTGGTAAATATGTTTATATAAAACCTTTATTTCTTGGTTTGTTGGTTTGTTTGTTTGCTCTTGTGTTCGTGTCCCTGAAGGACTCATTAATAAAGATAAATGAAGTGTTTGTTGAGGTTGTTTCAGTGAATAACATGTTGATCTTCTTCAGGTCGCAGTGAGTCGATGGTCTCGGAGGACTTCCCCCCGGCCTTCCTCTCCCCCTCACCTGAAGACGACGATGACACAGGGCTGGACTTCGACCTGGACGGCATGGAAACACCCTCCGACTGCGAGTCACTGCCCTTCCCCCTCTATGACCTGGACCTGGAAGGTGAGAGGATGAGGAGGTGACCACTTGTTTATGTCATCATCCCAAACACCTTTGATGACATCACAGGACTGTTTTCCAGATGACCTGCGGCGTCTCGGCGTGGCATCCCGGCACCGCAGAGCGTTCCGCTCCAGTCCCAGGTCCAGGTTTGATTCTCGGACTGGTTCTGGACCGGGCACGGACCAGAGTGGACTGGGAGCTCTGGAGCGGGAGGACATGGTGGACAGTCAGGGCACCAGGTGGCGCTGTTTCTCCACAGGTGATCCACCACAGGAGAGCCGGGTCAATATGAGCGTCCTGGAGCCGTTTCTCAGGGTGCTGTCACACGGAGGTACAACAGTCTGATGGTTTACCTGGAGATCCCCTGGTAGAATCCTGATCTGTGGCCCCTCCCTCCTCTTAAACACCTGTTGTACCTTCTCTGTCATCTCTCAGGTTACTATGGAGACGGTATGAATGACATCATCGTGTTTTCTTCCTGTTACCTGCCGCAGAGCAGTCTGGAAAACTACCAGTATGTGATGGATAATCTGTTTAGGTAAAGGAGACACACACGCAAACTTCAGTGACCCGGTTTATAATCTGTGAACTTTGACCTCAACATTAAACTGAATGGACTCCAATTTAATCTGTTAATGTTAGCAAGTCCAGATAACTAGTTCATTAGCTATATTAGTAACCAATAGAGTGAGCATATCGTTAGCTAACTACATTATTTTGTGGGGTTAGCCTCGTTCACAACTAGCACACCCACTTCGTGGGAGCAGGTCCTGTATAGTACGATCTAGAGTTTAAGCTAACGTTAGCTGCTGTGTCGTGCTCTTTACTGGATTTGGGGAAGTTTAAACTCCAGCATCTCCAGCTAACGTTAGCTTCGATAGCATCGCAGCTCTGTTTGTTTGGGAGGGTTGATGTTTTTATTGATCCACTTTACAGTACAGTTCATCCTGTCGTTCAACATGTACGTCTGAAGTCCATCTGTTTGTCTGCAGGTATGTTGTAGGAACTCTGGATCTGATGGTTGCAGAAAACTATGTGATGGTGTATCTTTGTGCTGGAGGTCAGAAAGACAAACTACCAGGAATCAGCTGGCTCAGAGAGTGTTACACCACCATCGACAGGAGGTAAAACTCTGTTTACTCTTCAACATGAGGTCCTGTTTGGTTTTCACAGCAGGAACAATGTTTTGTAAATTATCCAGACTTCTTGGTTAGTTTTGTTCTTCATCAGTGTCACTGCTCCCTTTCTTTCTCCTGTCAGATGTTATTTCAGTCTTTGTCCAGTAGGCAGCATCAGACCTTCACTGTTAGAACAAGAATGTAAACAGAGAGGACAAACAGCTCTCAGCATAAAGTAGTATAATGTAGTATAATGTAGTCCAGTACTACAACAACAAATACTGAACACAGATTGGACAGGTATACCTAATACAGTGGCCACTGAGTATATTCATTACATGGACCAAACATGCTGCTTTGTCCGTTTAGCACCTAAAAACAGTCCAAAAATAATTTAATTAATATTAATTTATATTGATTAATACTCCTCTATGTGTAGTCATTAAGATGTCAGACTGTAGCACCTCCTACTGGTAGAAAAACAAAGAAATTGTCTTAAGCTGTCCGAGAGACACACCTGACTACATCTAGATCACTTCCTGTTCGGCCCCTGGAGGACGGATTGGGTGAACCCTTACAGTCCGATAATAAGTGTGTGTGTGTGTGTGTGTGTGTGTGTGTTTGTCTGCAGGTTGAGGAAGAACCTGAAGGGTTTCTACGTGGTTCATCCCACCTGGTACATCAAAGCCCTCATCACCATCATCAAACCCTTCATCAGGTCTGCTGCCTCTTCTTCCTCCTCCTCTTCCTCACTCAGTCACAAACCACAAACCAAACTAACACTCGCATCTATGTCTATTCTTCTTCCTCCTCCTCCTCCTCTTCTTCCTCTTCCTCCTCCTCTTCCTCAGTTCTAAGTTCAGCAGGAAGCTCCAGTTCATCGACAGCCTGCAGGATCTTTCTCACTTCATCCCCACTGAGCATGTGCAGATCCCAGACTGTGTCACTCAGTGAGTCACACATTCAGTGTGTACTGCACACTGCGTACTGCATACTCCGTCAGTGTGTACTGCACACTGCCATTACCAGCAGACTGTTCAAACTGAAGTACTTGAGAGTAAATCTACACATCGAAGCAGCTTTTGAAAAAAACCGTTCTGTAGAAAACGACCAGTTGAAAAAGTGAAAGATGTTTAAATTTTTACTAAAATGGGAAGACAATGTTTCTAAAATGGTAAAAAAAAAAATCCTCGAGGAAGCTAAAAGACTTGGAGTTTAAAGGAAAGATGACGTCTAGTTGTTTAAGTGTTATCAAGATGGATGCAACCTGAATGAAGCTTTCTAACTTTGTTTTCTGCTGCCTGCAGGTACGACCAGAACCTGTCCAGGTGAAACTCCTGCTGACTGCAGACCCTGAACCTGCTGGAGGATCTGATCCCACCTGGAGTCTCTCTCCTTGTTCTGGTCACATCTCTAACATGTAGCTGCCTTTTCTTGTCAGGTAACAGCTGTTACAGCTGTTATCAGATCTGTGCCGCTCAGCAGGAACCATCAGATCGGAACAGAAACACCTCCAGGCCTCGAGTTGCTGCTGCTGCTCTGTGCCGTCTGTCTTCACTGTTAGAGAAAACATTTCAAATGTGTTATTCTAAAATAATGAAAATAAAGCCGTGTATAAACATTATAATGTCACTTTAAAGATAATATATTGGTACGGTCCACCTTCCAATCTAATGCAGTCTAATGGAACTCCATCGTCACTTCACACTCCTGAAGGTATAATCTTGGTGTTAAGATAAAAACGATCCTCCTTCTGCGTCTCTAAAACCGAACAAACTTTAAACGTGTGCAGATCTTCTTCTCTCTGCAGCTTCCTGCTGTTGTGTCTGACAGTTTTCATGCTTAGTTCAACACAGAAGGTGAAAAGTGCTTTGTGCTTTTAGACGTTTTTCTTTTCAATGTTTGTAAGTTGAATAAGAACCAGACAGATTTCAATAAGTGGAACAGTTTGAATGAAAACTCCTGAAGGTGAAAGTGTTTCAGACCTGGTGAAGGTTTTTATACGTTTTAACTGAGGGTCACTTCCAGTGTTTTCAGCAGGAGCTGGACTGTCGACCCTGCCGGGTTACTGCCTTGTTTTAAAACCGATGAGTTAAAGACTTTTAACTCATTTTTGTCAGAGATTAATTATTTTTGGTGCTGAATAAAATCTTGATGCTTCAGTATTTGTAAGACTTCTGTCCACTTTGTCCTTCTGGTTGGATGAAACTTTCACTGATCATCTGAGACTGAAGTGGTTTTTATTTTACTGGGAAGTTGAAGAATGTTTGAAAAACTTTCTCACAGAATATCACAAAATCTAAAGTGTGTGTTTTACTTTATGAGGTCTGTTTGAGGTCTGGGTACCTGTGAACACTTTTATTATTGTGTGTGTGTGTGTGTGTGTGTGCGTGTGTGCGTGTGTGTGTGTGTGTGTGGCCTGTATGAACCCAACGGCTGGTCAGGAAATGGAGCCTGACAGGAAGGAAGTGAGGGAACTGCTGAGGAAACTTAATAAACAGGAACACAGACCAGAGTGTGTGTGTGTGTGTGTGTGTGTGTGTGTGTGTGTGTGTGTGTGTGTGTGTGTGTGAAATGTCATGGGGTTTTATGCATGACCAGCAGTCCATAGTGGTGTGCTTTTATCATGATGTGTGCACATTTTATAGTGTGGCCAGGTCTAGCGCCCCCAGGACGCAGCTCTCCTGTTCAGGTGAAGTCCACGGACCCTGTTTTGGGATGACGTTAGTGTAACACAGACTGTTATTTTACCTGTTATTCTCTGTGGTTGTGTGGTGCTTGTTCTGAGGTATCTGGCATTTCTTCCCACACGATCCCAGGGTCTGGTAGCCTTTTGGCCAGCCTAGACCCAAACTTAGAAGTAAAATAGAACTGTTAGCCTAGCTGCAGCCTAGCAAACCAAATAGCTAAAAATGCTAACTGCTGCTAAACCCCCAGTGGCTACTTATTGCCTGTTTGTACACCTGATCAATAAACAACATACAACATGAGAATGGAGCGAGGCGAACAGTTTCCCTTCTTTCAGTACAGTAACTACTGGATAGCTAACAATTAGTGAAGTTTGAGATGAATCCATAAACAAAGTTAGCGTCAAGGTTTATTATCTTCTGGGTTCAGTGGATTTTTTCTTTTTTGGTCGAGCTAGAACAGATTCACAGTTAGTACAATGTTTGATATGCTAACCAATTATAACCTCCACACCCCTTGTTAGCTATAAACAGATAGCATGATGCTAGACATAAGGATGTTGACATTGGTGCGTTGACATTGTTGTATATTCTGATTCACCAGCTGGCTACAAGCAGCTGATAGCTGATATGCTAACTAGCTTCAGGAACACTGACCTACTATAAACAGCTAGCATTATGCTGGATATGCTAACTGTTTGTATCTACTATTCATCATCTATGGTTACAAACAGCTGCTATAATGATGCACTGTTTGTAGTGACCATGGAGTATAAACACTTGACATAACAATGACTTTGCTTGTTGTCTGTGGCTACAATGGCTAGCAGTTTCCCACTATTTCCAGTAATGCTAACCTAGGCTAACCACGCCCTGTATCTATCCTGGACACACAGGTGAAGCTGACGTCTGTCTGACCATGAGACAGAGAACAAGAGGGTTTCAGTAAATGTTGAATTGTCCCTTTAACACCTGAGTCTCAGTCAGCAGACGAAGCTGGAAACCACATTATGTCCTCAGGAACAAAGCACTGTGTGTGTGTGTGTGTGTTAGAGATGACTTAGCATGTGATGTTGCTCAGCTGTCGTCACCTCTGCAAACCCAAATACATTTCAATACATGTTGTGTCTTTAACTAACAGAGTACCAGTGTTCCCAGTGTTTCCAGTGTGTTCCTCCATGAGGCAGCTGGTTTGTGATGAAACTCAGCTCAGTTTCCATTTAGTCATCCTGTTAGCACATTAGCTGTGACATTAGCATGTTGCCATGCGAGGAAACCAACTGTCCCAGTGCAGCTAGTGACTCATCTACTGTATGACTTCTGTTTGTACAGTTGTTTACAGTTTAAACACACACACACACACACACACACAGTATTTGTGAGGGTGTTTAGCTGAACAGATCTTCTGAAACTGAAACCAAACTTAATTCTCATGAACTCATTTTCCAGAATCAGGTTACACTGTAAGATCTGCTGAATCTGACTTAGATCACACACACACACACACACACACACACAGCTGAGTGTGTTTCCCACACACTCAACTTATAAGAAGCCACCAGCGACCACATTTTTCATTTTTCTACTTGTGTTGTTTCCTCCTGCTCAGTGCTGGACTGGGGTTTCTATGGCGACACACACACACGCACAGTTTAGCCCTCATTATTACCGCTCTGTGGTCTCTGTACAGCTGCTTGTGATAAAACTTGAAGTGAAGGAGGGGGGGCTGAACATGTGAACAGAGTCATACATGTGGATGCAGACATGCTGCCGTCACGCTGGCTGGAGCTCTTTTAATGACGTCATCTTCTTCTGTGGTGGTTTAAAGGCTACATTTGGATGGTCACGTCTGTCACTTGGTGATCAGTTTCTCCAGCTGATATTGATCATTTATAATAAGTTTACTAGTTAAAGTAATAATATCTTAACTCTTTTCAACCCATTAAGGCTTTTTAAAATAAACAGTCCATCAACACACAACAGAGGAAACAGCAGATTTATTCATCTGTCATTAGACTCGTGTTACATAAAGTATTTCTGGAGCAGGTTACATAACAAGACAAAACACAACAAGTAATCATCAGTCACACTTTCATGAACACAACATGTGAAGACTGCTGCTATTTAATGGACAAATGATTTAGGGAATTTAATGTGACTTCAAAGATAAACTCCTGATATTGTTCTGACACATTTCCTCCAGCTCACCGTTCACAATTCAAATTTAACTCTAACAAAAGCAGGAAGTGGACCTTTAATCTCAATGTTATGAGATTATAAAATAAAATATTATATTCATATAATTTCTTGTCTTGTGCGCACAAAGATCCATAACGTATTCACAAAAAACGTTCTTATGCTCTTTGCTTTGTTATTGTCTGTACTTGACTTCAGGGATTTCTGACTTTAATAACTAAACTCAGACTGAAATGCTTTAGTGTCTCTTCTGCAGCGTCAGCGTTAGCGTAACTGAAGCTGGTTCATGTTCATGTTCAGGCTGTTTCTCAGATCGCCTGTTGGCAGATTGTCATTGAAACAGCAGGAAGTTTCTCATGTTATGACTTCACGTCTGTTTTCATGCTCACAGTTTTCTGGACCACAAACCACAGCTGAGTGTGACAGGCTGAGACACCTGTCAATCAAGCAAATACACCCTCAACATACATTTAAGCTTTAATGTCTTTTAGATGAAACACTAATTTACATTGTGTTGCAGCCGTTATGTATGGATGGATTACTGGTTTATTTTCTCGTGGGTGCAGGAGGGCATGTAGGTGAGCTCACAGGACAGGTGGAGGTGATTGGGATGAGCACACAGTTTTTGACTGCGTGGCCACGAACAGGCTGTTGTTTGTTCAGTCAGTGGCTTTGATAAGAAATAACCACCAACACGAGTCAGTTATCTCCAGAGAGCTAAACGTGTTGTTGGTATTCCCATTCACTTCAATACACTCAGCTGTGGAGGCTGCTGATTGGTCCACAGAATCCAGATGTAAGCGAGCACATAAACAGTCGCTGTAACACAAACATTAGCTAAAAATAATTCTCTTTGACTTTTTATTCATAAATTCCTGCAGGTTTCGACTGAGGCTTCAAAAAGTCACAGGTACATTTGATGAGCTCTTATAAATGCATTCATACAAGACTATGCAACATATATTCAGAAGGAGATTGTACAATAATACAAACACAGTTCAATAAATCAACATCTTTGATAAACAACAAAAAAGCATAAAAATATTTTGATAATAAGAAAGATTGACTTTATCAGCTCAACAGATTCATGTTCAGGTGTTCGTCTCCACATCTTCTCTCCTCTAAATCTGCCATGAGATTTCTGTGGGAGGCGAGTTTAAGGGAAAGTGCTCTCCAGTGTTGGTGGACTGTAAGCCGGGAGGGGAATCCCAAGTGTGGGGGACGAAGAGGAAGAGGAAGAGGAAGAGAGGAACTATGGTTGTGATAAACAACAGGAGCCAGACATTGGCTTCCTGAGAACAGGTCTGAGTTTCCAAGAATCAGAAGAGAAATGAGGCAGACAACAACAACTTAAACCTGAAGACTTAAACCCCAGAGAGACGCTGTTGTGTTCGGGTGTTGAAGTTGTGTTTGGGTGTTGAAGTTGAGTTCGGGTGTTGAAGTTGAGTTTGGGGGTTGTGTTCGGGTGTTGAAGTTGTGTTCGGGTGTTGAAGTTGAGTTTGGGGGTTGAAGTTGTGTTCAGGTGTTGAAGTTGAGTTTGGGGGTTGAAGTTGAGTTCGGGTGTTGAAGTTGAGTTTGGGGGTTGAAGTTGAGTTTGGGGGTTGAGTTTGGGTGTTGAAGTTCTGTTCGGGTGTTGAAGTTGTGTTTGGGTGTTGAAGTTGAGTTTGGGGGTTGTGTTCGGGTGTTGAAGTTGTGTTTGGGGGTTGAAGTTGTGTTCGGGTGTTGAAGTTGTGTTTGGGTGTTGAAGTTGAGTTTGGGGGTTGAGTTTGGGTGTTGAAGTTGTGTTCGGGTGTTGAAGTTGTGTTCGGGTGTTGAAGTTGAGTTTGGGGGTTGAGTTTGGGTATTGAAGTTGAGTTTGGGGGTTGTGTTCGGGTGTTGAAGTTGTGTTCGGGTGTTGAAGTTGAGTTTGGGGGTTGAGTTTGGGTATTGAAGTTGAGTTTGGGGGTTGTGTTCGGGTGTTGAAGTTGTGTTCGGGTGTTGAAGTTGAGTTTGGGGGTTGTGTTCGGGTGTTGAAGTTGTGTTCAGGTGTTGAAATTGTGTTCGGGTGTTGAAGTTGAGTTTGGGGGTTGTGTTCGGGTGTTGAAGTTGTGTTCGGGTGTTGAAATTGTGTTCGGGTGTTGAAGTTGAGTTTGGGGGTTGTGTTCGGGTGTTGAAGTTGTGTTCGGGTGTTGAAGTTGAGTTTGGGGGTTGAGTTTGGGTGTTGAAGTTGAGTTTGGGGGTTGTTTTCGGGTGTTGAAGTTGTGTTCGGGTGTTGAAGTTGAGTTTGGGGGTTGTGTTCGGGTGTTGAAGTTGTGTTCGGGTGTTGAAGTTGAGTTTGGGGGTTGAGTTTGGGTATTGAAGTTGAGTTCGGGTGTTGAAGTTGAGTTTGGGTGTTGAAGTTGTCAGTTTTTGCTTCATGTTATTTGTGTGAATTTGACTTCTGGAGAGTTTTTATAATGTGCGTATTTTTTGACCTAAACAGCAAATGTGCCAACTGTATAAATGTTCACTGAGCTACTGGAAACATCAGTCTTCAATTAGTTTACTATTTACAGTTTTAAACTGTATGAAAGGAGCTATACAAATGAAGTTTGATGGAATTACTTAAACACTTCCAACTGTCTTTGTGTTGATTTTACGTGTAAACACACCGCATCTAGACTTCTTCAAGCCACCTGTGGTTACTAACGGTTCCTGCAACTTCAGTTAGAATTGATTCAGGTATCGACCACCGGGGGCAGCACACGCACGCAGGGCCGCTGCTCAGTCAGAAATACAGCAGAAGAAGAACAGCTGGTGTTTAAAACGCCACAAATTAGATGCTGTTTACCATGTATTGTTGATTTTAACGCTATCAGCTGATCGAGGCTTTTTGACTGAGAGTCATGTGACATGAAATGAGCATTTTATTTGGCTGTTGTGGTTTTAAAAAGTCAAACAGCTCCTCCTCAGTGCAGCTAACTCTGTCAGCGTTGTGGATTGTGGAGCAGTAACAGAGAGAACCTTTCAGAAAGAGGAGTATAAAAACTCCCACGCTCTGAGGAGTCCAGTGAACACACTACACTGCCCTGTGGAAGCTGAGAGCAGCAGCTCACATTTTCCTTAAATAGACGTTTTGGTCTCCTCGGTCTCGGCCGCAGGCAGGAAGTGGCCGGTCGCCACGGTGAGGGGGAACACCGTGACTCAGCGGTTTCCACGGCAACCCCTCAGTGGTAGTGTGCAACAACAGCTGAGGGTTGAGTGGGATGGATTCCCCCTGCTGTTGTTACCACACAGTTCAGTCTGAGAGTCGTCACATTTTGTGG
The DNA here is from genome assembly GCF_043641665.1 of Enoplosus armatus. Classification (NCBI taxonomy): domain Eukaryota; kingdom Metazoa; phylum Chordata; class Actinopteri; order Centrarchiformes; family Enoplosidae; genus Enoplosus; species Enoplosus armatus. Next base: position 22,024,477 of record NC_092195.1, read on the forward strand.
CCCTTATCTTGCTTCTGTCTTTGGCCTATTTGCTTTGGTTTTACATTTTTGTCTGTTTTAAAATTTCATCTTTAATTCTATTTTAAAAAGTGGAGCAGAGATAACATCTTGAATATTAGTGGCTTTGGGACATTTAAAGTTAAGGTGAAGAATGTGTTGAAAATCAATCAGCTAATACTAAAATACTTCCTTGGATTTGTTGCACTATTAGTTTTCAGTCAGAGACATAAATTACCACATGTTTTACTGGACAGTCCAGACTTAGTAAAATCATAAGCTTTGTCAAGAGTCTGGTGCGAGGCCGTGTCAACCACTGGGGATACTGAGGTCATGTCCACATTAATATTTCTGGTAATTTGGGGGGCAGGTTAATGACATGAGTAAGTGTTCAAGGTTGATTTTAATGTATTTTCTGACCAAATATTTTTAAATTTAGACAGTTTTGAGGCACAAAAAATTCAAATAAATTAAATTGGATTTCATAATCTCCACCAGAATGGGGTGTTGGTCCAAATGGCAGCTGATATCTAAATGAACATTTTTACTTAACAAAGAATTTCTAAGCATTTTCTTTCCCATGACCTCTATAAGTCTTAAAAAAACTCCATCCACGTATCAAGTGACCCAAACTGAGAAACTGCCTCACGCTGTCAACTTCACCACTTTGCTTCCCTACTTCAGGTAATCAGGATGTTTGATCAGAAAGGACAAAAAATAAGAATCAGTGACATCAGGACAAATCACACAGCAAATCATCCAAAAACAGCAGAAAATGTAAAATGATGTCTGCTTAAAAATATCCAAATACTCATAATATAAAGCAGTTAACGCTTAATACTTGATCTTCCCACCAGATGTAGCATGAAATGTTTTAAACAAGAAAGAAAACAAAAGTAGTGAAAATGTCTCATGGTTGCACTGAAGAGTTCACACAGCTTAAGTAGTCAAATGAACAGAAAGACAACCCTGACATATAGGTGGAAATATAGAACTTTTACAAAAACTAAAAAGAAAATTCTAATGGAAGTTTTGAATTGTGTGTCCAGTTCCCTCTGAGAGTTCAGTGAAGCAACATTTATATTTAAACTGGTGGAATATTAAGGCCATATGACATCACACACATACACACACACACACACACACACACACACACACAATCGGGGGAATTTCCCATCTCCTAAAACAAGAGTCTTTAATCATTCAGCAATGGTCATGTGACCAATGAACGGGGGTAGAAAAAAAACTCAACAAATAATTATCTTTTAGAAGCCGAAGCTAAGCAGAGTGAAGCCACCTGGGAAATGAAGTCCACTGGAGCAGCTGTCCAGGGGTGGGGGGTGGGGGGGTTTGAAATGTAGGATTGTATAACCCTCAGAGCCTCCTGGACTGTAAGAAGAGAGAGAGAACTTCCCTTTGAATGCTGGGAAATGTAGTTTTTTTTTGTAGCTTTGTGACAATTTGACAACTTTTTGAAGCCACATTTTTTTCCAGTATTTCTTTCTTAAATACAGACACACTTAAATACAGACTTTCTGTCATTATCGCATATCCTGAATAGAACAGGATTCTGGGAAATGGAGTCCAGTGACGTCATCTGTCGGTTTGATTTAATACTGACGGGGGAAACCTCTTCATGTCTGTCCTCTAGTGGTGAAAACAAGAACAACAAGTGGCCTTCCCCGATCCAAGTTTTATATATTTCATCTTAAATTCAATTATACAAATGTTGACGTTTGATGTCAGAGTTTGAGCTAGTACAGTGTGGTAGTAGAGGAAGTTTAAAGGCATGCTGGGAGATGTAGTCCTTGCCTTTGTTTTTTTTTCTGGGATCAAATGTTGCAGAGCTGGTGGTTTACTGGACCTGAGACATGGAAAAACACCCTCAGCTCAGCAGGATTCTCCGTCTGGACTCGTGATTGGATGTTTTTTAATGGTGGCTACTGATTCTCACTTTTGGCTAGTATAAAATCATTGAAATACTTCTGAAATTACATGAAAGGAGACGAGAAGGCAGCCACATTTTTTCCACTTTTAAAGAAAGTGATAATCCTCAGAAGGGAGATCTGTTTTTTCTGGGTCAGGACAGCGCCCCCTGCAGCTTGCTGGGGGTGAAGTGCTTTGCTGAAGGACACTTCAGCAGGGCAGAAAGGGGATTCTGGATGCTGCAGAGGAGGCTCAGTCAGAGGAGAGTGAAGGTCAATGTGGAGGAAGGAGGTGGTCGGTCAGTTTCATACACTCTGAAAAACAATAAACACACAGGATGAAGTCAAAAACTAGTCTGACATGTAGTCCTGGGTGCTGTCAGCGCCCCCTACAGAGTTCATTACAGCCCCAATATGAACAAACAACATCCTGATGATTTATCTGTTCTTACAGTCGTGGAGATGAACATGTAAAGTTTGTCCTGAAGGTGGCGCTACAGGAAACATCATGGAGTCGTTAAACTCTAAATCCTCTGATATCAAGATGTCTCACTCTGCACCAAAATAAACGGACATACTTATATTTTCCTCCAGAGACTCTAGACAGGGTAACATATTTATTTTGTATATCATTTTATATCATTAAATTAAATTCAACATTTTATGTGTGAAATATTTGAAGCATCTTTTGAAATGTCTTTGTATGGACATAAAGGCTGAAGCTCTAAAAGGAAATTAAGTGGTAACTAAAGTTTAAGCACTGAAAGCAATTGTAAAAGTGTCAATATACTGTAAGAGGAAGTGCTGAAAGGAGCTGAAGTGTCAGTCGAAGTCAGCCTGTTAAAAGCCAGGCAATGCCAGTTTAAATGGAAGTGCTGAAAGGAGTTCATGTGTCTTTGTGGGTTAGCTTTTTAATTCTGTTCACTAGCTTGTGCACTGCTGGTCCCATGGGATGATGGGTTCGACAAGTAGTGGTTATGGTTAAGGTTATGTTAAGGTTATGGTTAAGGTTAAGGTTAAGATCATGGTTATGGTTAAGGTTAAGGTTAAGATCATGGTTATGGTTATGGTTAAGACCATGGTTATGGTTATGGTTATGGTTAAGGTTAAGACCATGGTTAAGGTTAAGATCATGGTTATGGTTATGGTTAAAGTTAAGATCATGGTTATGGTTATGGTTATGGTTAAGGTTAAGACCATGGTTAAGGTTAAGATCATGGTTATGGTTATGGTTAAAGTTAAGATCATGGTTATGGTTAAGGTTAAGACCATGGTTATGGTTATGGTTAAGGTTAAGATCATGGTTATGGTTATGGTTAAGGTTAAGATCATGGTTATGGTTATGGTTAAGGATAAAATCATGGTTATGGTTATGGTTATGGTTATGGTTAAGGTTAAGACCATGGTTAAGGTTATGGTTAAGGTTAAGGTTAAGATCATGGTTATGGTTATGGTTAAGGATAAGATCATGGTTATGGTTATGGTTATGGTTAAGACCATGGTTAAGGTTATGTTTAAGGTTAAGGTTAAGATCATGGTTATGGCTATGGTTAAGGATAAGATCATGGTTATGGTTAAGGTTAAGACCATGGTTAAGGTTATGTTAAGGTTATGGTTATGGTTAAGGTTATGGTCTCCAGGAAATGAATGTAAGTCAATGTAATGTTGTCTGAAGGGATGGAAACACGACTGTGTGTGTGTGTGTGTTTACCGGCTATAACAGGTTGTTCCTGCCGTTCATGTTCGGGCCTTTAGACCTCATCTGTTCCTGAACCGACCCCGACTGTATGTACACACACACACACACACACACACAGAACATGATCAATATAACTGACTGCCTGTAAACTGTCATTGCCGTTTCATTCCACATTTTTTAATGTAATTTTAATATTTTTCTTTTTATCTGTTTCTTATCTTCTTATGTGAGAAAACAAAACACTGTTCTTAGACATATAAGTACACGTCAGTAATGTTTTCAGTACTACGTAATAATAGCTAATTGTGTATATTTATTTGTCTATTTTGTTCATTTGTGATTTCACACGTATCTGTATAGAATCTCGATAGAGCAGTCACTTAGTTTATTTAGTCACTTTGTGTTTTTGGTGAATTTAGGTTCTCTGATCATCACTTGAGGAAACAAAGGAAGAAAAGAGTCAGTGAGGAAGGTACCTGTGACCTTTGACCTGTGACCTCATCAGAGAGGAAGACCACCTGCTGACTGACCAGTCATCTTAGAGATGATGTCATCACACGAGAACTGGCTTGGCTGTTTTGGAGGGTAATCAGAAGCATGGAGCCACAAACTCACTGCTGTGACTTTACCGCCTAAGTTGCAGCGACGACGACGTTCAACATTCAACTTTTAGGTTCTGAAACGGAGCGGCAGCTAAAGAAACATTTCATCTTAACTAATTATTAATGATCTGATCTGTGTGCTGGTCAGAAGGGTTTTAACAGATGAGATGTGAGAAGCTAAAGTAGAAGCAGGAAGGACGCAGCGCTGTGTGACACTTCCTGACACACACACACACACACACACACACACACACACACACTTCCTGTCTCTGCAGCTGCTCCATCAGTGTCTCCTCTGTCTCCCTGTTGGACTGAAGCCTGGTCAGATCTGAAGCTGCAGAGTTTCATCTGATTCACTTTCTGCTCTTTATGGCACAGGTAAACAGACAGACAGGTGTACAGACAGACAGGTGTACAGATAGACAGGTGTACAAACAGACAAGTAAACAGACAGACAGGTGTACAGACAGACAAGTAAACAGACAGACAGGTGTACAGACAGACAGACAGACAGGTAAATAGACAGACAGGTAAACAGAAAGACAGGTGTACAGACAGTCAGGTGTACAGACAGACAGGTAAACAGACAGACAGACAGGTAAATAGACAGACAGGTAAACAGAAAGACAGGTGCACAGACAGACAGGTAAACAGACAGACAGGTGTACAGACAGGTAAACTGACAGACAGGTGTGATGTCTCACCGGCTGCAGTCCCTCTGCCATCTCTCCAGAGCCGATGTGTGTGAGGTGGATGAAGTTTGTCGGCTCTCCGATCATACTGCGATCAATCTTCCTCCTCTTCTTCTTCTACACACACACCCAGTCACACACACACACACACACACACACACACACACACACAGTGGAGTTACAGTTAGGATTGATTTAGATTGACGTCAGACTTTGGAGTTAATGAACGTATCATCTCAGTGAGGGTCCTCACAAGTATAGAGGTGTGTGTGTGTGTGTGTGTGTGTGTGTGTGTGTGTGTGTGTGTGTGTGTGTGTGTGTGTGTGTGTGTGCTGTCTTCATGTCTCTACTCGTCCTCACACTCAGAGACTCACGTCATCGTTCAGTTTCTAACACGTTCGGCAGTTTAAACAGAAACCTGCAGAGGGACGTTATTAAAAACATCAGAGTGTTTTTATTGTGTACACAATACACAATGATGAATATATTTTAGTACTCAGGATAATCAGGCCTTCATTAAGTACTCAGATCCTTTACTGCAGTAAAAGTACTAATACCACACAGTAGAAATACTCTGTTACAATAGAACAACAGCGAGGATTTAATGATGTTATGAATTCTTGTCCTCCTCAGCTCTCTGTGCTGCTTTCAGGGACACTGTGCTGCGTTCACAGACACTCTGAGCTCTGGCAAACAGCCACAGAACGCCTCATTAAAATCCCATTCTGCTCCCAGAGTCCAGATAATCCTCCTGTGAGAGCTGATCCAGAACACATCAGAGCCACAATCAGAACAATTTAGATCTGATTTAAGAGGCTTATGTTCCTCAGGATTATTCAGGACTCTTATGTAACCACAGCAGGACTGAAGTGAGGGGTCGAACCCGGTCAGGACAAGAGGTTTGGGTCTGTTAGATCACAAGAAGTTCAGTGTGCAGATGTTCCTAGAATGAGCTTCTTGACAAGTTTACTGCTTAAAACCTCTTTATCAACGGTTTAACTTGAGTCAAATGTCCAAATCTGACATCAGGTGGTTTCAATCGAGGATCTGGACCTGATCAGACCTCCAACGGGCTCAGCTCTGCTCCGACTCACAGGTTTAACAAGACAGAAGCTTCACATGAGGAACAAGGTTTCTTTGGTGTCTTCATATCGTCTGTGTAGGCAGTCCAATCAGGAGCCTCCAATTATGTAAACAGGAAGTGACTGTAGCATCACAAGCTAGCATAACTTAAGATAAATCTTTGTAAATGTAGGTATTTGTTCTATTTCTGTCTCCATACAGAATTCTGTTTCAGAGTTAGTAGTATTCATACAGTTTATAATGAGGGAAATATCATAATGAGGTTATGCTAAGCTAACTGATGTTATTGACTCATTTAGTCAAATGACTTTAGCATGTTTCATAATTTGAGGTCTGTTGTGTTATTTTAATGAAATTTATTAAACATCAATTATCAAGTTTCAGCTCAGAGATGTCGACCGTCCTCCATATTACCCCTCAGATACTAGCATGCTAACGTTAGCATTGTCAGCTGGTTCAGTTAGCTGCACAACAGTTACAGCTGCAGTGAGTGGCTGTAAATATTTAGTAACAACTAATCTCTAGTCAGAACTAGTTAGTGTTTCATGTAGTGATGATAAAACTCCACTTAATTGAACTTTATGTGTATTTATTTTATTGACTTTCTTTAAGCTTTTTATCTAATTTATTCAGGGAGATTTTGTTGAGAGACACTCACACCTGAAGCTGCCCAGTACAAACACAGTCTGACCACTTTCTCTTCCATTTTATTGAAATACTCTTTTGGTCACTGGTTTGATTCCATCAGGTGGTTCTCTGCCTCCAAATCATCTGGTGTAAATGTACAACTTACACAATCACTTATGTTGTAAAGGAGTCCTGTTTCTTAAAGTTGGTATATTTCCACTGCAGCCTGGTACTGCAGCGTCACGTCTACATGAGAATATCTGTTAAAAACCTCTGAATCACTCAGACAGCAGCTACACACACACACACACACACACACTGCCAGCTGGGAGTGAATCATAACTACAGGCCTCCTCCTCCACAGGGAGAGCTGTTGTCACGGCAACAACAGGACCTGACAACACCGCCCGGCAACAGTCAGAGAGTGTTTTACAGGTCAAAGGTAATTATCTCAGGTCAGCTGTTGGTTCATGAGGTGACACGTTTCCTGTTTCAGTCAGCTGACTTCCTGTTCCGGTTGTATTATCATCATCATCATCATCATCATCATACTGTAATTATATAAACTGTTTCATTTTTAAGAAAATATCATATTTTATAAACTCTTCATATGTTTTAATCTGTCAGATATTTTGATGTGAAATCAAAATAACAATATTTCCCTCTGAGATGTGGTGGAGGAGAAGTAGAAAGACTTAAGTAAAGTACAAGTACCTCAGATTTGTACTTCATTTACTTGAGTAAATGTACTTAGTTAAAGAAGCAGTTACATCATCTTGTTGAAGTTTTACAGTCGAGCCTCACAAAGAAGCTCAGTTTCACTTCCCTGAGAGTGAAGTCACTGCTGGCATCAGTGTGTGTGTGTGTGTGTGTGTGTGTGTGTGTGTGTGTGTCTGTGTGTGTGCGTGTGTGTGTGTGTGTGTGTTTATTAAAAGTGTATTGTTGCAGTGCCACAATGGAACAAACAGAAAACTCTATAAATACAGACAGAGGAAGGTGGGGGGGGCAGGACTTCCTCAGTGTGAACGCTCCTCATGTCGACATCAACACGTCTATAATAACCAAGTTATTATAATTATTATTATTATTATTATTACACACATTATTCTGATATTGCCTCTACATGTTCACTGTCAACTGTCTGCAGCTCAGTGAGAATAAAAAGAAACACTGACAAGGAACTTTTACTGCTACATGAACACTTTTTATACTTTTCCTGATAATACTGGAGGACTTTTACTTGTAGTGGAGTGTTTGCATAGGGTGGTATTAGTACTTGTACTTCAAGATCTGGGTACTTGTTCCAGCACTCATCTACAGAGTGTTAAATGACCTCAGGTCCAGGACTTACTGTGAGTCCGTCCTCACTGCCTCATCTCGGTTCAACCAAAACTTCCTCAGATCATCAACCGTGCAAGTCAAATAACAGGCACCACCCGATCCTCCCTATCAGGTCTCTACACCCACACTGGAGACCCCCCTCCCAACTGACAGATAAAATACTGCAGCTGTGACGCCACCCAGCTGTGGTGTAACATCTGTGTTACACAACAAACAGCTCATGACTCAGATTTCTAACAAGATTCATTCTTTTGAATTTATTCAAATGTGACACACAGGGACGTCTTCATTTACACACCAGCCAGACGCTCATTAGAGTCGCTTCACCCAAATTACAAATTAAATACTTCCTGATTTCTGCCTGCAGCTCAAGCACAGTGAAGGTGAGTGTGATGTAGTTTGTGCTGCTCACGGTGATGAAATACGCCGTTACATTAACGAGAAGATGTCTTTGTTTATCTAATGTTTGTGACACGATGAGGACAGTGGGCGTCGGCCGCAGGAGGTCAGAGGTCACGGTGACACAGGAAGAGGAAGTTCTGCCACCTGTTTCCTCTTAAGTAAACTCTAGCAGTTGAGAGATTCATTGAACCTGATGAGGTCTGGAGTTTTCCCTCACAGACAGTTCAGACTTTATCTGACTCTCAAAATGAAAACCAAAACCTGCTGACTGTCTTCTGAACTAAGACCATGTTCAAGAGCTGAAGGACAGTTCTGTTGTCTTTGGAGAGGGAAATTCAAATCTAAGATGTTTTAAATGTTCATCACATGACAGGAAACAGTGTCACTGTGAGGGGCGCTTCACAGTTAAAAAACGTCTGATCTATACCTTCATTATGAGGACATTTAGGTTAGAATTAGGTCCATTGTGTGTGTCTCACCGGTGGTGGTTTAGCCACCACGCAGCAGCCCATCTTATGCCAGAAGTCGCTCATGCCGACGCTCCGCCCGTCCAGCGGCTGGCTGCCGCTCTCTGCTGCCGCCCTGCAGGCCAGGGGAGGAACTGCAACCTGTGGGTAATCCTGGGGCATTCAGACAAAGACTGCAGCAGCTCGCAGAGGACCAAAACCCCAAAATATACCCCACCTCAGACTGAAAATATCCACAAGTTCTGAGGGGAAAGAGTTCAATCAAATGAGCTGGAAAAATAGTCCAGTGATGAAAAATAATAAGAAAACAGAATCTAGACTGCGTCAAGTCCAGGATGCAGATCTGTGGAGACAGAAAACGAACAAGTCAAAGATACATTTTCACTTTTTCTACATCACTTTCTTCTGCATGTTGTTTTTTTTCTTTTCATTTGAAATGTCTGCCTGTCTGTCTGTCTGCCTGTCTGTCTGCCTGTCTGTCTCTCGACCTGTCTGTCTCTCTGCCTGCCTGCCTGTCTGTCAGCTGCTGGTTGTGTAACTTCATCTCTTTTCTCCTCCTGAACATTTTCTTGTCTCTCATTTTCTGTCTGAACAAGTCTGGAACACAAACTGCCTTGTGTCCCCGTTTCACCACAAAACCAACACACCATCCCGAGCTGTGATTGGTTTATTGATGATATGAATCTACAGACTTCAAATAAACTACAGATCCAATGTTGCGTAAAAGAGCCACTTAATACTGAATCACAGTCACTTTATTACACTTCCACTGCTTTGACTCGTCACATTCTGACCTCCGGACAGAAGAACAAGAACGTGTGCTGTTCTCTTGTACTTCAAGTAAAACTGAAAAACTGAAAACATGTAAAGAAGCTTCTGTCCTCATGAGGTTACTGATGTAACTCTTGCTCTGAGTTGTATTCTGAAGAGAGATTGAGGGTCATCGTTTTCAGTGTTGAACTGAGAGACTTGAAGAGTAAAAAGAGGTTTGGGGTCAAACACGGGTACTTGAGTACATTTAAAGGAGGGGTTTAGGCTAAAAGCTGGAGTTAAATTGTTCTTTAAAGTGGGACGATGTAACTGTGGTGATAAATACAGAACAACAGCAGTCAACAGTCAGTTGCTGTAAAGACTCTCAAACAGCACTTTCCAAAATTGTCCCAAAAACTCCAACTTAGTCCTCACAAAGACAGAAGAACAAGAATACACTCTCATTGAGCTGCATGGGAACCAAACCTCTGTGAGACGTCAACACAGTGAACACATTAAGCATGACTAAACACTGGGTGTGGTCCAAACACAACACACAACACACACACACACACACACACACTCGGACTCGTAAAGTTTAAATTAAAGAGTTTCTGGATGTTTTGTTCTTGTTGTTTCCAGATGAAACAAACTGATCCTGAGACGTGAAACTAAACAGTAAATGTTAAACACAACAACAAACCGGTGAGTACCTGACACACAGCTGACCTTTGACCTCAGGTGAGATGTGTACAGTGTACAGGAGGGAAAGGAACAGACTAATGACTGACTATTGTAATAAAACACAGTCAAAAGGTCACTAGCTTTAGCCTCAGTCTATTAGCATGATATGATGACCTGTTAGCTTTAGCCTCAGTCTATTAGCATGATATGATGACCTGTTAGCTTTAGCCTCAGTCTATTAGCATGATATGATGACCTGTTAGCTTTAGCCTCAGTCTATTAGCATGATATGATGACCTGTTAGCTTTAGCCTCAGTCTGTCGGTCTTTGTCTCAGTTTGTATTTTTCTCTGTCTCTCCTCTAGCTGCCACATTCTCATTCAAAGAGGGAAAGTCAAGGTCCGACTCGATAAGAGGCGTCCACAGAGTGTTTCCTGATTACATAAAGGGGTTAAACTTCTGCTGTGTTTCTATTTTCAGTCTGTGTTCTGGTCCTGGACTTCTGGAGTCTGTCCAACACATTTCAGCAGATGATAAAGAAAGAATGTGTCGAGGCCAGAGACACAAGAAACATGTAGCTTCATGCTTTACATCCAGCACAGATCAGTAGAGAGGAATGTAAAACTTTATAGCCTCGGGGCTCAGAATGCAGACCTACGCTTCACCTGAGGGAGGAGAGATCAAGACTTCCTGTTTGAGCTGGCTGGACAAACATTTGGTTTGTGTTTGAACTAAATGGTTTCCTTACTTACATCTTCCCTCAACATGACTAATCCAGAGCGATCAGCAGGGGAACTTTCAGTTTTCAGTTAAAAAATGGACCCCAATAAGAGCTGTTAATAACAAGCTCCTCCTTTTTTGTGTACATCCCTAAAATGACATGGTTCCTGTTTTTGAACCTCTTTCAATACAGTCCTGATCCTGGACTGGTCGGTGACTTTTTGTCAGCTCCACTTGTGAATAAAGTTTAGGGGGAAAAATCAGGCAAACAAACCAAATCGATGGAGGTGAAACGAAACAGAAGTTTGTGGGTTTTCCGCTGCGTAGAGACGATAAGCTGGTTATTATTTTTTATTTTCAGACGTCAGATTGGTGCAGATGGAGGAGTCGAGCTGATGACGAGTCTCAGATATTCAGTCAAACTGATCAGTGGTCAGTCTGACTGAGTCATTAAATCCCTTCAGATACATGTTCATCTCCTCCTGTATGAACACTTGTAGGTGGCGCTAACAGGACTTTTGTGTTCGCTGCAGCCGTTTAAACTTCCTGACTTCATTTGAACCTCACAACCAGGACGTGTGTGTGTGTGTGTGTGAGTGTGTGTGTGTGTGTGTGTGTGTGTGAGTGTGTGTGTGTGTGTGTGAATATTTGTCCCATGATGTCAACATGAGGAGGAGGAACAGGAAAACTGTGTGGAGACGACGGAGCAAACCAATAACTACAGGAGGAAAACACACACACACTGTCTGCAGATGGTACAGTCCGACCCGCCCTGCTGTCAGTTTGAATTTTGGGAACTTAAAGTTTGTTGAGCAGCTCAGAGGAAAATATAGTTTAACAGTTGAAGTACATTTACTGACGTACTGTACTGCAGTGCAGTTTTGAGCATTTACATTTCTTACTTTCTACTTGTACTACCACAACAGAAGAGCTTGAATATGAAGCAGCATTATAGAAACTAGCTAACTGTATATAAGGTAGGTGAGACAGCAGAGAGTGAGACAGAAGAGAGTGAGACTCCTGATCTGTGATCAGCTGAGACTTCATCAGACCTGAAAACAGTCTGAGGGCAGAAAACAACAACAAGACTCTGTGTGAGACAGTGAACGCACCACTCAGGCAGAGAGACAGACAGACAGACAGAGGGACAGACAGACAGACAGACAGACAGAGGGACAGACAGACAGACAGACAGACAGACAGAGGGACAGACACAGGCACACAGGCGGACAGAGAGACGGACGGACGGTGGCCCAGAGGTCCCACACAGAAACTCACATGATTACAGTTTTCTTTGATCAGCTGCGAGGAAGAGAAACCTTTGTTTAAACACGGTTTCTCTGTGACTCTGACTTCAGATCAGTTGATTCATCAGTGAAAGATGAAAGTTCACTTTCATTTCTTATCAACTTAATAATAAAAGATATTTATTACATTCTTTCATCAACGAGAACAACAGGTTTGTGACGTTGATTAAGATTTGGTCATAATCAATAATACGTCAGTAGTATGAACTCAGAAAATATAGTTTTAGCTTCTTATTGATTTGAATTTTTGATTATCATTATTATTATTATTGCATTTATCAGGAGAGCAGAAAACAAGAATAAAGCTGCATTGATCGATCGTCTCCACTCGACAGCATGATATTAAACTTATTATTATTAAATTCATTATTATATATTAGAGTTTCCTTTTGTTTCCTATTTCTTTATCCATTATAAATATATCACGTTAGGATTATTAGGGATTTCACACAAATAACTTTTAGACATTTTCTACAGAGAAACATTACTGAGTAAAACGTAAAACGTTTATTTTATATAAAAGAACAATACTGCAGCCGGAGCGTGTGATTGGCTGATCGAGTCGACTCGTAACACAGTTTCTTATAAAACGCTGCAGACGCTGAACTGTTTCTGGACTGTTTCACCTCCTCCTTTCTAAACTCAGACACTCACTTCCTGTTCAGCACACAGCGGTTTGTGATAAGAAGAAACAGGAGCCATGAAGGACATTTAAAGCTGCGTTCAGACGTGGAAACATTTGTGTTGTTGTTGTCTGTTACTGCATGTTGGTTCTGCTTTTATTCTAATGGTGGAATGTAATTAAGTACGTTTACTCAAGTACTGTACTGAAGTACAAGTATCAGGTACTTGTCCTTTACTTGAGTCTCTCTACTTCTACTCCACTGCTTATTTATTATAAAACTAACCAAGAACAGAGAGGGAGAGTAGGTCAGAGTGATAGAGAGACTATTATGTACAGCAGGTCAGCAGAGAGAGAGAGCAGCTTCACAATGAGCTCTTTTCATTCATTTAAAGGAAAACTCTGCGGCTGGTTAACGCTCGACTTCACAGTTTCTCCTGTTTTAACACAACGACCATCTTTCAGGTCTCTGCTCACGTGGAAACAGAAATCACACAAACACATCTTAAACTGGACGGACTCTTCTTCTCCATCAGTGGAGGTTCGAGGCCTCTGAGACCTGATCGTGAGACCATGAGCTGCATGTTCTTTCTTTTCTTTTTGAGTATCAGAGTCACCTCCTCTGACACTGAAAGGACAAATGTTACTAATCGGGCTGTGAAAAAGAAAAGTTCACCCCAAAGTAGTGTTTTTAAGTGCGACAGTTTCTAAAAATAGAGCAGTGTCTTCAGGTACAGCGGCGGTTACCAGATTCAGTCAGTGAGGTCAGGTTTAGGTTCTGGTCTCAGACACGATGCTACCAAACCTGACAACCTCTCTGTGACGACAGCCACAGTCGTTTCCCAAAATGTTGAGCTATACTTTAACTCACATTAGTCTAATATAACTGAACTGGTCGGATGCTTCAGCCTGAAACTCATAACTAACCAGTTAAGTCTGTCTCATTTATATTTAACCTCACAGTGACTTCACATCAGTAACTCAAAGACTTCACTATTTAATAATAAAACATTAAGCACATTGTATAATTGTATTATCTTGTATGTATGTATGTATGTGTATTTGTATTTGCATTGAGTTTGGCAGCAGAGCAGCTCTGATAATACTGTGTGTGTGTGTGTGTGTGTGTGTGTGTGTGTGTGTGTGTAAAGGCTGAAGGTTAAATCCACTTCTCTGCACACTAAAACACTGAGGTCAGAGTCCAGCAGCCACATGCTGCTGTGAATGCTGAACACTCACAGAGGACTCGTATTGGAGATGATTTTGAATAGTAGCAGTACAGTTTAAAAAGTCTGTATAGAAGTTAAAATACTGAAAAGATTCTCACAGGTTCAACAGGTTCAGATCAGTGAGGCAACAGTATGAACCCAGACACGTGGACCGAGTTCAGTCCAAACACTCTGAGTCAGTGAGAAAGTCCCGAAAACATCTGCACTGATTTAACCGACAGACAAGTTTTTGTTTGAAGGGTGAGCTCAGCGGAGCGTTCTGCTCTCAGAGAGGTGAGGACTGATGACACATATCTGCTGCTGGACCTGAACAATCTGCAGAGAGACCAAAACCTGATCCAGCACAGACAAGTCAGACGTGCTGCGGGAACCAGAAACATCAGCAAACTAACCAGAAACAATCCAGAAACTAACCAGAAACAATCCGGAAACTAACCAGGAATAATCCAGAAACTAACCAGAAACAATCCGCAAACTAACCAGGAATAATCCGCAAACTAACCAGAAACAATCCGCAAACTAACCAGGAATAATCCAGAAACTAACCAGGAACAATCCTGAAACTAACCAGAAACAATCCGCAAACTAACCAGGAACAATCCTGAAACTAACCAGAAACAATCCGGAAACTAACCAGAACCAATCCGGAAACTAACCAGAAACAATCCGGAAACTAACCAGGAATAACCCAGAAACAATCCGGAAACTAACCAGGAATAATCCAGAAACTAACCAGAAACAATCCGGAAACTAACCAGAAACAGTCCAGAAACTAACCAGGAATAATCCAGAAACTAACCAGAAACAATCCGGAAACTAACCAGGAATAATCCAGAAACTAACCAGAAACAATCCGGAAACTAACCAGGAATAATCCAGAAACTAACCAGAACCAATCCGGAAACTAACCAGGAACAATCCTGAAACTAACCAGAAACAATCCGGAAACTAACCAGGAACAATCCTGAAACTAACCAGGAATAATCCAGAAACTAACCAGAACCAATCCAGAAACTAACCAGGAATAATCCAGAAACTAACCAGAAACAATCCGGAAACTAACCAGGAATAATCCAGAAACTAACCAGAAACAATCCAGAAACTAACCAGAAACAATCCGGAAACTAACCAGAAACAATCCAGAAACTAACCAGGAATAATCCAGAAACTAACCAGAAACAATCCAGAAACTAACCAGGAATAATCCAGAAACTAACCAGAAACAATCCGGAAACAAACCAGGAATAATCCAGAAACTAACCAGAAACAATCCGCAAACTAACCAGGAATAATCCAGAAACTAACCAGAAACAATCCGGAAACTAACCAGAACCAATCCAGAAACTAACCAGGAATAATCCAGAAACTAACCAGAAACAATCCAGAAACTAACCAGAAACAATCCGTAAACTAACCAGGAATAATCCAGAAACTAACCAGAAACAATCCGCAAACTAACCAGAAATAATCCGCAAACTAACCAGGAATAATCCAGAAACTAACCAGAAACAATCCGGAAACTAACCAGGAACAATCCTGAAACTAACCAGAAACAATCCGGAAACTAATCAGAACCAATCCGGAAACTAACCAGGAATAATCCAGAAACTAACCAGAAACAATCCGCAAACTAACCAGAAATAATCCACAAACTAACCAGGAATAATCCAGAAACTAACCAGAAACAATCCTGAAACTAACCAGAAACAATCCGGAAACTAATCAGAGCCAATCCGGAAATTAACCAGGAATAATCCAGAAACTAACCAGAAACAATCCGCAAACTAACCAGAAATAATCCAGAAACTAACCAGAAACAATCCGGAAACTAATCAGAACCAATCCGGAAATTAACCAGGAATAATCCAGAAACTAACCAGAAACAATCCGCAAACTAACCAGAAATAATCCAGAAACTAACCAGAAACAATCCGGAAACTAACCAGGAATAATCCAGAAACTAACCAGGAATAACCCAGAAACTAACCAGAAACAATCCGGAAACTAACCAGGAATAACCCAGAAACTAACCAGAAACAATCCGGAAACTAACCAGGAATAATCCAGAAACTAACCAGAACCAATCCGCAAACTAACCAGGAATAATCCAGAAACTAACCAGAAACAATCCGGAAACTAACCAGGAACAATCCTGAAACTAACCAGAAACAATCCGGAAACTAACCAGGAATAATCCAGAAACTAACCAGAAACAATCCGCAAACTAACCAGGAACAATCCTGAAACTAACCAGAAACAATCCGGAAACTAACCAGAACCAATCCGGAAACTAACCAGGAATAATCTAGAAACTAACCAGAACCAATCCAGAAACTAACCAGGAATAATCTAGAAACTAACCAGAACCAATCCAGAAACTAACCAGGAATAACCCAGAAACTAACCAGAACCAATCCGGAAACTAACCAGGAATAATCTAGAAACTAACCAGAAACAATCTGGAAACTAACCAGGAATAATCCAGAAACTAACCAGAACCAATCCAGAAACTAACCAGGAATAATCCAGAAACTAACCAGAACCAATCCGGAAACTAACCAGGAATAATCCAGAATCTGAAGTGACTCAACACATACATGTTGAGAAGAAGATTTTTTCTGGATCTGCAGACTTCCTGACTTTGACTCCAGTCTTCAGTCCATCACACACACACACACACACACACACTGCATTGACTAGTTTATCTGTCAGGAGGTTAAACTAACAACTGGGTCTCTCCTCAGTCTGACGGCATCCCGATCTGTTTCATTTACTAACATATGAAACTTTTTATTTTACATTCCACATTTTCTTCCTCATCTCATCTGCTATGCTGTCCTCCTGCATGCGACTGGTCAACTTCTATAAAATGTCATCATTACTGTGCTTTCGCATGTCAAAGTACTTAAACCTGCATTCAAAAAACAAAAACAAGGAGCTAAAAGAGGCTAAAAAGCTGCAGAGATTATTTCCCCCAAAGCACATTCCTTACATGTGAAAACCTACTTGGCAATAAACCTGCTTCTGATTCTGATTCAGAAACATTCAAACAGTCAGAGAACAGAGAACAGAGCTTTGCAGTGTTTCCTCCAGCTCACCACAGTCAGCAGCTCCTTCCTATAAACTGACTCCAGACCTGTAATTTGGCTCCAGATCTGGCCCTTCACACTGAAAACACCATGTTTCAGAAAAACGGTTAAAACCGAGGGGGGCGGGGGAATATTTTTAGCAGAGAGTTTCCTGAAACATTTCTCTGAGTTCGTCCCGATCTTAGCAGCCACAGCAGTGTTTGCCTGAACCCTGTGACCTCTGACCTGTAACCTCCACACGACTGGTCAGCTGTGATTTTGGGGATCAAAGAAGGTTTTTCTGACAGTTTTTTACTTACTGAGAATTACTCTGGACAGGAAAATCTGCACCCACATTTCAAAAAGTTAAATGTGTTTTTTCACTCCTTAGATGGAGCTAGGCTAGCAGTTACCCCCAGCTTCCAGTCTTTGTGCTAAACTAGATTACACATGTCTCTGTACTGAACACTTTCTCAGCTCTTGGTGGAGCTAGGCTAGCAGTTTACCATTTTGCTAAGCTAGGCTAATCATGTCATAAATATATCTCTGTGCTGGACACCGAATCAGAATCAGAAATACTTTATTGATCCCCACAAAGAGAATAAATTGATATCCATCTGAAACCTCTGAATCTAAATAAAACAGAGAATGAGAGGATTTCATAAAATGTCAGACAAACCCCTTGGACGCTTGACAGTTAGCAAGCTAACATTTTAGCTAAATATCATTAGCTTTAATATACGTTTAAACTGAAATAAACAACAAGTCTGTGGTTTGGGAATAGGAAAATCAATTGAAACAATTTTGAACAGCCAGAATACAATTTGTAGATGATGAGTGCACTAAAATTAACATTAGCCTTCTTGCTAATATTAGCATAACTTGCCCCATTGTCAATAATGGATATTGTACTGAATTAGCAGCACCACTGGCAGCTCAACAAGGTTTCTGTGATTATTGTAGCTGAAATTTTCTACATTTTCAGATTTCAGATTTTACTTTTTCTAGTTTTGACAGAGCTAGGCTAATGGATTCCCCCAGCTTTCAGTCTTTGTGCTAAACTAGGCTAACCACATCCTGGACCTGTCTCTGTTCTGGATACACAGAATTGTCGATCTGTTGAACCTAACCTGAACTCTGAGAGAAAATTGAGAGGAAACATGCTTCAGCATCCTTTCAAGCCTGAAATCACACATCAGGTCAGAGAATCTGACGGGTGACAGAAAACAGTGTAACACCGGTGTCCCTGAACTGCCAGAAAAAACCTCCTCCTTTAATTATACTCTTCTTTTTCTTTAAAAATCTAAATATCTGTTGGTTAATTCACTTTTTAAAAACTTTTATTTATATTTATTCTGGTTGTAATATTACCATCACCGCTGCTCACTACATAGCCAAAAGTATGTGGACATCACTACTTCACAAACTCCTTAAGATGGCTTCATTTTCTCTTCTTCATCTACACGAGAACTCTGTCATAGCAAGTCATTTACAATGTCTGATTCAATCCTTCACTTTCTGTTCATTTGTAATCTTACAGAGGAGCGTGTGAACAGAGTGGGAGGTCTGTTACCTTCAGCTGACAGCTTCATGTAAAACCCTGCAGGAGGTTTGAAGGTGAAATCTGTTGCATGTTGATGTAAAGTTTGAGCCGTATGAATAGAAAAAGGAGGAGACTCACCAGAGAAGATCAGAAAACCCACCGACCGACTGACTGAGTGAAAACTGCAGCCTGAGAACATGAAGCAGCTCTGACTGTATGACTCTCTCCCTCTCTCTCTCTGTCTCTCTCTCCCTCTCTCTGTCTCTCTCTCCCTCTCTCTGTCTCTCTCTCTCTCTGTCTCTCTCTCCCTCTCTCTGTCTCGCTCTCTCTCTGTCTCTCGCTCTCTGTCTCTCTCTGTCTCTCTCTCTGTCTCGCTCTCTCCCTCTGTCTCTCTCTCTCTCTCCCTCTCTCTCTGTCTCTCGCTCTCTGTCTCTCTCTATCTCTCTCTCTCTCTCCCTCTCTGTCTCTCTCTCTCTCTGTCTCTCTCTCTCCCTCTCTCTCTCTGTCTCTCTCTCTCTCTGAGGTGTGGCTCCAACCAGGAAATCCATCCTCCATTTTTCTCTAAAGGAGTTTTTTTTTTCTTTCTTCACTTCCTGTTTATTTTCAGTCAAACGGCTCCTCCTGCTGACTGAGCAAACTCATTACATCTATATTCAGAGGTGGAAAGTACATTTACTGAAGTACAAATCTGAGAAAATATTGTTCTTTTTCCTTCACTGCATTTATCTGACACTTCAGTGACTTTACAGATTAAAACACATGAAGAGTTTATAAAACATGATGTCCTGTTATGAATGAAACACGTTGTCCAGCTGAATCGATCAGGACGTTAATGGATCAGTGGACTGACAGGAAGTGAACTGATGGTGTGAAACCATTTCCTGGTTCCAGCTGTTCAGATGCAGATGTGCTGCTTTCCCTCTGAATGCTGTTAATAACTGTAATGTCTTGTTAATAATGTGGAGCTTTGTGAAGGCGTCACTTTGGGCTCTGGGTCATTGTGACCAAACGATCGATCCATTAATGGAGAAAATAATCAGCTGATTCATCCACAGTGAACTAATAATCATTAGCTGATAGTTCAGAATGAGCTCCACCTCAACTCCAACAGTAACATCCTGCTTCACATTAATGATGAGGAATAATCCTCTAATGACAGAATCTATAACAGGAGGACAGACACAGGAGGACAGACAAAGGACAGACACAGGAGGACAGACACAGGACAGACACAGGAGGACAGACACAGGAGGACAGTCACAGGAGGACAGACACAGGACAGACACAGGAGGACAGACACAGGGGGACAGACACAGGAGGACAGTCACAGGAGGACAGCCACAGGGGGACAGACACAGGAGGACAGTCACAGGGGACATCTGACTGCTGGAATACTTTAAGGACAGTTTACTGTTTGTACTCACAGACTTTTACTGCAGGAACATTTTCAGTAGAGTATTTTACAGCAACACAGAGGCCCCACAGGGGACTGTCCTCTCTCCCTTCCTCTTCACCATCTTCACCACGGACTTCAGCTACTGCACTGAGACCTGCCATCTTCAGAAGGTTTCTGATGACTCAGCAGTAGTTGGATGTATCAGTGAGGGTGATGAAGAGGAGTACAGGGCTGCTGTGGACAACTTTGTCACATGGTGCGAGCAGAACCACCTGCAGCTCAACGTGACAAAGACAAAGGAACTGACTGTTGATCTGAGGAGGACCAAGGCGCCGTCTCTATTTTCTGAGGCGGCTGAGGTCCTTCAACATCTGCCGGACTATGCTGAGGATGTTCTATGAGTCTGTGGTGGCCAGTGCTATCCTCTATGCTGTTGCATGCTGGGGCAGCAGGCTGAGGGTGGCGGACTCCAACAGACTCAACAAACTGATCCGCAAGGCCAGTGACGTTGTGGGGGTGGAGCTGGACTCTCTGACGGTGGTGTCAGAGAGGAGGACGCTGTCCAAGCTGCGGGGCATCTTGGACAATGTCTCACATCCTCTCCATGACGTACTGGTCGGACACAAGAGCAGCTTCAGTGGGAGACTCATTCCTCCCAAATGTACAACAGAGCGACACAGGAAATCATTCCTGCCTGTGGACATCAGACTGTTCAGCTCCTCCCTCTGAGCGTCAGACACTCAGGAAGAGACTGGAAACCTGGACCTGCTTCACCTGTTCATATACTACCTCACTATTTATTCTTTAAAATGTTTTCAGTGCAATACATATATATATATATATATATATATATACACATGCATATACATTGTTATTGTATATATTTTTTACTTTTATTTTCACTTAAATACTGTAAATGTGTATATTTTTATTTTTATTTTTTATTTTCTATTTCTTATTTTTATATTTTGTACATACTTTAGCTCTAAATTTATGCTACTTTCTAATCTTGAATGGGAGCACCGGTACTGTACAATTTCCCCCCGGGGATCAATAAAGTATTTCTGATTCTGATTCTGATTTACAGTGTTGTATTAGTACTTTTGCTGTCGTAAAGGATCTGAATACTTCCTCCAGCTCTGATTACGTTACAGTAAATGTGTCTCTAGTCTCAGTTTGTGTCTTCCAGAATCCTCAAAGACTCTTTGAACTTCTGGATTAACAAATATTCCATCTGCTGAAACATGAACAAGAGTTTTAAACTGTTTCCTTCAGATAAAGACGGCACCTGGAAATGACACATGTTCTCGCTCAGTTTGTACAACGGTAATCAAAATAAAATCATATTTGTCTCTATTATTTACTTGTGTATTTTATTAATTAATTATTTTGATGTCATTATTTGTAGATATCTATTCACTGATTTGCTTGTAGTTATAGACATAGACAAGTCCTTTGGGTACACTGTGTGTGTGTGTGTGTGTGTGTGTGTGTGTGTGTGTGTGTGTTTGTGTGTGTGTGCTAGAAACATACCGAGCATACCGGAAACATTTCTTTCAAAATAAATGTACGTTTTGTTGATTAAAAACTGTGGTTGGAACACATTCTCAAACAGACTCTGGTATTCCATGTCTGGTCAAATAC
>NC_092195.1:22051273-22148773 GCF_043641665.1 Enoplosus armatus
AGAGAATAAAGTTTCCAATTTTTCAATAATAAAACGGAAAACCAAAAGAACATTTATTTGTCCTGTGAACTGTGATATGTTGTTAATGAGTAATGTTTCTAAATGATCATGAACACAAACACAGGAATTAGTGAGAGATAATAATGAACTGGAAGAAATCATCTTTATTAGAGAATACAAAAATTTTACTTTTAAAACAAGGTTTGACAGAAGAAAAAAAACTGAGCAAACTAAAAAAGATTTAAAAGTGTGATTCAATCAGTAAAATGAAGATAATGGGAACATTAACAAACAAATACATAAATGTATTAAAAATATATACATATATAATAAAAGAGATTCTTACGTCTAAATATAGAAGGAATTCATTCATTCAGTTTGAGGAAATATTCACTTCTGAATCAAGTAAATTTATTTACAAAACAAATTCTTGACTGTTTACTTAGTAAATATATCTTAATATATAAATATTGTCAACAAGGAATTCATCTGGTTTGTCCTCCAGTGAGTCCAGGTGGAACATTTTTACTGTTAAATCTTCTACATTAAAACATGCATATGCCTTTAGAACAAAACCAACTGTAAATGTTTAACCAGAGTTCAGGAGGGTAAAAATCCTCTTTATCACTTTTATCACAACAACCATATATTCTGAAACAGAGTATTTTCTAGAAAACGAATTAATAGTGGGTTTAAAATAAAACACATGGATAAAATAAAGACACCGAAATGTGTGAATGATCAGAAACGATTCGGCTGCTTGTTGTTGAACCTCACGGCCTGAGAGCAGCTCTGCAGACAGGAATGCGCCTGTTCTACCGGCTGATCTGAGGTCAGCTGTTTGTTCTGCGGCATACCACAGTCACAGTCAGACTCTGCCGTCCGCACTGACCTGAGGTCTGTTCCACAGTGTCGTCACAGAGCCCGCCCACAGGGAGGTTAACTCACTCTGGCTTCCACCTCCGGTGTCGAGGGGCCGCCATATTTGTACCAGATAAAACACTAAAATAACTATTTTTAAAATCGTTCTCGACAGGTGAACACCCGACACAACCTGATTTACGTCAGGGGACGTAAACTCGCGGGAATCTACGACAGAAGAAGGTAAAACACGCTTTAATTTAACTTGCTAGCAGTCTGCATGCACACAGGCTAACGGCTAACACGGCTAGCTGGTAAACACCAGCGTCAAATCAGACACAATGAAGACCAGACTTCCTGTCACGACTTTCAACATAAAATGCGGACTGATAAAATATGATGTTGCGAAAGTAACATTAAATTGTCAGTAAACTAACCCTCAAAAGCTTGCTGATATCATTTAAACAACATATAATGATGGGCAATAAATCAATAGCTACTATCAAATCCTGCTTAACATGTTTTCAGTTTACACATTTCTGTCCTAATTCATCCTTATTACTTTTTGCAGCACACAGGATAGTGCAATAGAGACATGAGTAGAGATCAAGGCATAATAAATAAAAACAAAGACTGTTGTAAAAAAAGCTGCTAAAACAATAACCAATTTACATATTTGCAAGGTCTCATGTAATGTCATTTAGACATGCACCAATGTCAGAAAATATCAGTTTTATTAATCTGAAGATTTTCATTTTACCCCGCCCAAATACGTTAAGAGCTTAAATTATAAGTCCTTGAGCAAAACACTTCGACATAAACCCTAAATTGCTCCCGATGGAGACTAGCACCTTGCATGGCAGCTCGTCGCCGTCGGTGTGTGAACGGGTGAATGAGACTTCGCTGTAAAGCGCTTTGGGAACTGTGAAGGTTAAAAAGCGCTATGTAAGTGAGATCATTTACCATTTTTCTAGTATAATTTCCCCCCGGGGATCAATAAAGTATTACTGATTCTGACACTTGGCATTAGCCAACTGTCCCGTGACAGTTAACTTACTATCTGCATTATTTAGTGGGACAAAACAATACATTTTAATGCCAATATCAGCTCTGTAAAAAATTCACTCTGACAGGACTGACTGTGTTCAACATGGTTACATTAAACCTGCTAAACATGATATTTCATCAACAAGGATACATCTTTCGCTCTTATTTTGAAGGCTACATCCATAACATCCGGCCGTGCACCGGCTGCCTCTCGCTAACTTTCTGCAGTAAACAAGCCCGGAGGAGCCAGACGAGCTGCAGTGGCGCCTAATGTCCATGTTTTGCGCATTGTAAATTAAAATTTGCACATTACTGACCTGTTTGTACTAAACGCGTGTGATATCACGCGAGTGATAAAAGCGCCAAACCCTCCCCACACTGAGGGATTTGTTCTGTTTAGCCAGCTAGCGTGCTAACATTAGCAGAGAGGAGCACCCCGGCTGGCTCCTTAACAAACCTGGACACGGTAAGTAGCTGCTCTGCCCTCCTCCGGTCGAATAAAACGACATTTTCTTCGTCTTCACGTGTAATAAAGTCACAAAAATAAACCGACATTGTTGAAGGATTTCATCAGACAAATGCCCTGTAAGCGGTTTGACGGCGCGCGCTTGAAGAATGCTAGTTAACCGGATGTGGAAGTAGTTTTTTCTCCGTGTGTAAAATAGGAAATTTCTCTCTGACTTCCCCCGGAAAACCAACAACTTAATATCAAACGGTTTCCTGTCTGTGTTGCTGTAAATGTTTTGGTGGAGCAGGTTATGGTCTTTCACGGTTGTGGTGGTAAATAACGGCACGGAGAGGGGAGACGGGGGTACGTGGCACATGGCGGACTCTTTTCTGTCCATGAAGGCGCGTAAAATGGCTCCTCGGCCGCGGAGAGAAAACCCTCGTCCCTCTCCACTGTTTCTCAATCAGAAGTGCTGTTTAGTGCTGTAGGTCCATTGTCGGACAGAGTGTCGCGCTAACTAGCTTTGGCCACTTTTCCGATAAAAGAAAACCATTGTTCCCAGTTCAACCGCTAACAACCCGCTCATACTAGTGCTACACGTTTAAAGCCAGTTGCCGTTTGTTTACTTGTGAGGTTGTTTTGTTGTGTAGCTTCATTTTATGGATGTTGTCAATGTCGTTAGCGCCCAAAACACTCGACATGTGTGAATCCATTAGTTGTAGTTGTTTTGGCTCGTTGAAGTTTGTCAATTAAGTGGACCAGTCAGGTGTCTGTCACCGCAGGGCGCCATGTTTCCATCGCTAAATCTTGATGAAACATGTTTGAAGCAGCAACTTCCATCTAAGTTTTGCCGTGAAAGACAAGATGTTTAATTCGGGGACATGTCCGATATTGGACACAGCCGTTACATGCATATATACTGTAAAGTATGTGGGGGGTGGGGATAACAAGTCCTGTGTCTCATGGAAATGTTAGTTTAACGGAAAACTATAACCCTTTCCAGACTTACTGTTTTAACATCCGGACCAGGTTTTATTTGACATCCTGAAAAACGTCAAAGGCTGTCAACAAACATGCGGGTTGATTAACGCTTGATCGTAATGTGATGACATGTATAATGGAGAAGGGCTGTCAACAGTTCAGAGACATTTAATAAAACAGCACATATTCTCATTTGAGAAGCAGAAAAGTTTTGACAATTTGCCAAAAATGACTTGAATGATTTTTAAAATAGTTGCCTATTAGTTTCCTGTAGTAAACGATGAAGTAGTTGATTAATTACATCAGCTTTCAGTGGTTTAACATTGACATTGACGAACTATAATGCAGTGAAACTGTTTATTTTCTAACACAAAATACAACCAATACATCTGTAATGTAGTTCTCTTACAGTAACAGAGTTCTGTCCATGTTAATGCTCTACTGTTGAGCTGTTGAGTAAAGTGCAAATACTTGAGTAAATGTACTTAGTTACATTCCACACATTTATTTACAACATTATAAATGTGTTATGTCGTGGCCAGCTGACAAATGTGCCATTAAAATAAACAGAAGAATGAAGTGTGAAGATGTTTAGTTTGATGCACTTCAAGACATAAACGTTTCTTCATTATGAACTGGTGTCCGTGTGTCTCTGGGTCTCAGATGTCGTTGGTGGACCTGGGGAAGCGTCTGCTGGAGGCGGCTCGTAAAGGTCAAGACGATGAGGTCAGAAACCTGATGGCCAACGGAGCTCCGTTCACCACCGACTGGGTGAGACTTTTCTGGCTTCTGATGTTAGTGATTGTGGTTTTGGGATCTGTGCAAGTCACACGGGTCATTTAAACTGATTTAGAAGCCCGTGTTTGTGTTGAACTGTTGGGTAATGAAGACCTGTCTGTGTGACCTGTAGTTGGGGACGTCCCCCCTCCACCTGGCCGCTCAGCACGGTCATTACTCCACCGCTGACGTCCTGCTGAGAGCCGGCGTCAGCAGAGACGCCCGCACTAAAGTGGACAGGACCCCGCTGCACATGGCCGCCGCCGAGGGACACACTGTCATCGTGGAGCTGCTGGTCCGGGTGAGAACTGATCAGGATTGATACGACTTTGATTTTCATGATGTGTTGGTTCTTTCAGGACTCCCAACTTCCCGAAACCCTCAGTGTCTTTTAATGCTGATGAAACGGTGAAAACCGATGAAAAGTTTATTTTATTGTTGAAGAAGTTGTTGATCACATGACATGAAGCATCTGGAAATGTTGCCAAACATCTGAAATCATGTTTTCTGAATTCTTAGTTAAATAACTTTTTTTTTTTCATATTAAATACTGTTATATTTCAGATTGTTTTATCCTTTGCCTTTAATAATAAATAATAATTTAAAATTAGAATTTATTGTACATGAAAAAAACAGAAAAATAAATATCCCTCCTAATTTTCATTATTGCAATCTATCGTTCCTTTAAACACAATAATTGTGGGTCTTTTACCGGTTTATTATTGAACGAAGGATGTCCAAGTCTTACATGTTCCACAGGTATCAGCTCAAATATCAGCTCATGCCACTCTACAGTTGTAGGTGGTGTATTATCAATAGTCCAAGAACTGGCACCAAATGTGAGACGAGTGAACATCCTTCTTATGACATGATATGATGTGAGGACTGTGTAAAGCTTAATGTCCAGCTGGACATCAGTTGTACTCGTCCGTGTCCGCTCACAGTTTGACTCTGTACCTTCAGAGCGGTGCAGACATCAACGCCAAAGACATGCTGAAGATGACGGCGCTTCACTGGGCGGCGCAGCATGGACACCACGGCGTCGCAGAGACGCTCATCAAACATGGAGCCGACGTGCACGCGCTCAGTAAGTTCGACAAGACGCCGTTTGACATCGCTGTCGACATCCAGAACACGGAGCTGATGCTGCTGCTGCAGGTGAGTCTGACCTCTGACCTCTGACGGTTTAAACGTTATATGTGACGGAACATTTCAGCATCAGCTGTAAAATGTGGAAAGTGTCCTGAAGTTTTTCTTTACATCTGTGTGTGTGTGTGTGGTGTAGGAGGGCATGCAGAACCAGGTGAATATGAACCAGGTGAACATGAACCAGGTGAGTATGAACGTGGAGACCAGCACCACCACCAACCAGCCGCAGTTCATCATCCAGGGAATACCTGCCATTCAGGGGGGGGTGGTCAACCTGGCCGAGCTGCTCAACAAGGCCAACGCAGGTACAAACACACACATACTGAAACACACTCTGAAATCTTAAACGTGTTCTGAGGAGGTGTGACGTTTGTGTCTCAGGTGACACCGAAGAAGCAATGGCCGCCAGCGCTCTGGACTCCAACATCCAGCACGCCACTGTTGTGAACGAGGGGGGTCAGAGGGTCATCACCATAGTAACGGACCAGCACGGCAACCTGCAGACAACGGGAGGGATGGCGCCGCCATTCTTTGTTACCATGCAGCACGGACAGCAGAGTAGGACACGCACAACCGTCACTCTGTTCAACACGTTCCGAGTCACATCAGGACTTTAATAACGCGTCTGTCTTTCTGCGTTTCCAGTGTTGGCGGTGCCGGCCAACACCGTGACGGAGGAGGTGGTGACGGAGGAGCCTCAGCCTCCACCCTCCAGGAAGAGGAAGCTGGAGGTGACCAACAATCACAACGACACAGGGGAGACGGTGAGCGGACCACATGTTCACTGTGTAGGACTAACAGTAGTAGTAGTTGTTGTTGTTGTTGTGGTAGTAGCAGTAGTAGTAGTTGTTGTAGTCACTTTGACTTGACCCTCTTCTTCTTCTTCTTCTTCTTCTTCTTCTTCAGGAGTTGTTGCAGAGGCAGCTGCTGGAGGCCAACAGGAAGGCGCAGGAGTACCGGCAGCAGCTGCTGCGTAAGGAGCAGGAGGCCGAGGAGTACCGCATCAAACTGGAGGCCATGTCCCAAAGTCAGGCCAACAGCACCAACGCCAACAGTGCCGCCAACGCCGCCAGCCCAGAGGAGGTGGTGGGAGGGGAGGAGGACGAGGAGGAGGCAGCGGCTAGCATGGTGGAGGAGGAGGGAGAGATGGTGGTGCTGCAGGAGGGAGGGATTATCATGGAGGGGGAGGAGGGTCAGGTGACGCTGGTGGAGACAGGGGGAGAGACAACGGAGGTCAGCTCCTAACAGAGAGGGGGGAGGAGGGGGGAGGAAGGGGTGACACAGACGAAAAGACAGATCATAATGGGAGATGGTTGGTTTGACTCCCTTTGAACAGGGGGTGTGATGGAGGGGAAGGGGATGAGTCACGGCAGGATGGTTTCAAATGTACACCATTTTGAATCCCTGAAAGAAGAGAGGAGAAACAAAATGGCTTCCCCAAAAACAGTAGGAGGAGAGATGACTGAAAACAGACTCAACAAACATGACAGGAGTTTAGTCGTGCATCATTTTTAGTTCCCACTTGTACTCTTACCTGAATGCCTACTTAATTGGGATGCAAAATCCTTCTGCTGCAGAAGGGGATGAAGCTGGAAGAATGGATTGAAGAGGAGATTGAGACCAACTGAAGAGGAAACAGATAAATGAACTCTCTGACCTTTGCTCAAAGGCATATTTACTTGTGTTAACTGCAATCAGTGATCCCAACCCAATTTAAAATAACAACAGCTGGTTTGAGAAGACGGTATATGCAGCCTTATCTTTTACCTGAACATCGCTTTAACGCACCGCTTTGCTTCCCCGATCGACTTGCAGTGAGTACTGATAAAGAAAAGATCACTAAACCTGAGGACACTCATGCAGCAGGAATTTAGAATTTTAGTTTGTCGATTTAACAATTCCCCTGTTGATTTTTGAACGCAGATGGTTATCCCCAGTATACCCATTTACATCCCTTCATTTTCGTTGTGTTCAGTTTTTGTCGGTGGGTTGTTTTTATTGGGTAAATCCCTAAACCAACCCATGTGATGCCTTCATAACTCTAACGTTAAACCTTTTTGAAACCCAGTTACTCAAACCTTGCTGTAGCTGGCACCATTTTGCTTCCCCAGAAGAGTACAGATAAAATAAGGCCACGACTGGATGCTGTGAAAGGAAGTAAAAGATATTTTCTGGACACTAAAACAATTCTTTTCTTCTTTCATATTATGTTTTTGTTGTTTATAATCAGTTTTGTTTTTGAACATGTTAGTTTTCGGATGTGACTTCCTCATTTTTATGAACACAACAAACGATGATTTCTTTGAAAACCGTTTTGGGCGCCAAAGTTGATAGATTTTTTTGAAGCAAAGGGAATTATCTTGGGACAAAGCTCATTCTCAAGCCAATTAATGTTTGAATATAGAAAAGCTCGTCTTTCCTCCCAGACTGACCTGCTTTGAGTTTCATGGATCCCAGAGTCCTGACAAGAACTGAACCAGATCCATCATGGAAACCTTTCATTTGCTCAGTAATTATGTTGAATATTATTTCAAACCAGCTTTGTTTTCCATCATCGGGTGGTTAAAGGCTTGTTGGGTCTAACAGGACTGCAACTGGTGAATGTTTTATAGATTCTTAGTTTAGTCTATAAAATGGTGAAAGGTCTTCAAATGTTGGTAATTACTGTGATAGAAGACTTTAAAAAACATTTCCATAAACAGCTGATCAAATATCAATGATTTCCAGTGAATTAATTATTATCAGCTGTGGTGAGCTGCAGTTTATAAATTCACGAGAACACATTTGTCTCTGCAGAGGTGATTGAGACTTTCTGGACCTCCTGGTCTTGCGGTCCTTTTAAAGGTGATTCTGCATGTTTTTAGCCCTTTAATTACACTTCATAATGTTTTACATTCCTGTCAAGCTATCAGTTTTTTGGTTTTGTTTATAAAACTTGCAGTCATTTACTCAGCTTTATTTGTTGGCTTAAGTTATGGTAAAGCAGTCGAAGTCCCTGCTGGTGAGTTCAAGTGAAATGTGAGAGTGGACTGCTGAACAGTGACGTTTTAAACCCAGAAAACGAGGCTGGCTGTAGATCTCACCTGAACAGGGAATGCACTTCAGTTGAAGTGAATGAATGAATATTTGTAGGGAGGAAATGTAACATGATAATAACTTCTGAGTCCGTACATGTGAACATGGTGTTTCTCCTAACTGTATTGCTACATGACGATGACCAAACTTTTCAAATCCAACACTTTCTTTTGCATTATAATGTAACTGAAACTAAAGCCTGACCAGACATTGGCTGTGATTAACGATCCCTGCAGCAGGTTGATTTTCATAGAAATGAACTGATAGCAGTTGCTGGAAATCAAGCTCAAATCTGTTGGACGTTTTATAAAATGCTCAGAAACACGATACAGTCTGAGGTTAGAGATGAAACACCTAAAGTCAGCAGTGTGGTCTTTAAAACGTTTTCCTGTCCCTGGTTTTGTGTTACCTTCCTGTCCTGGTTCAGCCCTGTCGGGTCCCTCAGTGGAAAAGCAGTTATTGATTATACCTGTCAGACCCACCTGTATCCTCTCAGCAGCCCGTCGTGCCCTTCTTTCCTCTGATCAGTGATTCATTTGAGTTGAGTATGATAGTTATTTTTATAAGCTCAGCGAAGCCAACCTTTTTCTATGTACATATAAAGTTGTATTTTTTTAACTGTACCTGAATGCTTCACCATGATGATGATGATGATGATGATGGCTGCCTGCATTGGTAATCTGAAATATAAACACTTGTTTTTTTGAATAAGAACTTCTTTGTTGTGTTTTTGATGCTTTCACACAGTGACACCTGAACTCTGTGCGAGGCGTTCAGGTGTTGAACTAACTGCTGTGACCTCATCTGAATTTTATTGATGAGCTTTAAGTCAATTATATTTTCACTGGGTGTCATGTTGTGCTTCAGTGCAACTGTGTGGCTCATTGGTGTGTTTTTAATAGTTTTGAATGACACTGGAGCTCTCTGGCACGGAGGAATGAGACGTATCAGGCTCTGACACACACAGTACTTGTTAATACTTTTAATAACTAACAAGTTAACTGGATTTGGTCTAAAATATGACAGTTATGAAATGATAAAAAAAATTCATAAACTTTATTTGTGACATTGACATGTGAAATGTGATAAAGAGAAAGTAGAATTCAACAAAAATAAACTTAAAAGGTAAATAAATTATATAGGTAGCTTGTATTTAATGAAGAGTGTTTTGTACAACTTCACTTTGACCTTGGAACCAAAATAAAACTTCCACCTGTAGAGAAGGATCAAAAGCTCCAGAACAGCTGCTAAATGGACTTGGTGTTGAGACTGCCGTTTCCAATGTCAAGAATTCACTTTTAATCTCAACTACATTCATATATTGTTTTACTTCTTTTACGTAAACAGAAAATGAATGTTTGCTTCTGACACATTTCTAGCAGCTTCCAGTGAGAAATAACGTCCTTCATGTTCACAGTTTATAATCAGATGAACTGATTATTGACGGTAGAAACCTTCATTTCCAGAGCTTTCAACAACATCTTGCAGTCTTTCTTACTGGATGGACTTTGTTCAGGTGTCTCTATGTTACCACATGGAGCTTAACAACTGAGCAAACTGCATCCACTGAGGAAGACTCCTCTAGTAAGTGGACCTTGAGTTGAATTTCTTGCTTGTTGGGGTTTGGCAAATACTAAATACTTGAGATTGAAGGGTTATTCCTGAACTTTAGAAACAGCAGTTGACAAAGCAATCTCTCCACATTTAGTACTGTTCTGGAGCTTTCGATCACATCACATGATCTGTCTTGGCAGAAGTCGACAAGAAGTCAATCCATGATGACTGGACAACTCCACCTGCTTTGGAGGATTGTGTGACACGACTGAAAGCTCCAGAACCTAAATGGACCTTGTGAGATTATTTGATTTACATTCTGTTTGTAGCACATGTTAATAAGTGAATACACAACTTATTTCACATCATTAGTGATAAATATGAGTTTATCTCTGTGTTGCAGTTTGATCTTATTTGAATAAAATGATGATTATAATCGATCAGGTTTGATTGATGTATTAATTAATAAGTGTGAGGACATGCAGAGAGCATTAGCCTGCCCCCAGCTAGCTTCTGCTGCCGTAGCTTCGTGTATTTTATTGTGGACGTTGCGATGTTCTTTCCTCGGCCTTTCTGTAAATCCGGAACTTGTTGCTGAGCTTTTCTGTTCCTCTCCTGCTGCACTGGACAATAAAGTTAGAAGACTTCGTCATTTTTATGAAGAAATAACGATTCTTTTCAGGAGATTTGACAACTACAGCTCCCATGAGGCTTTGACAGGCTGCCGCTGGCTTTTGGGTTATCACCGCCCAGCTCGTGGATTATGGCCGATCAGTCGTGATTGACGTGCCCACCGTCCAATCAGCGGCAGTAGAGAGGCACGCGGCCAACCCTGTACAACGGGGGGCGGGGCCGAAGGGGAGGGGGCAGGGCGCGAGGTATCATGGAGGATCAGTAGGCAAACTGTGGCCGTCAGAGGAGAGCAGCCACCGCTCTGATCCCCGGGACTTTCTCAACTGTTCACCGCCTCCTTTTAATCGCCACAGACGAAATCCTTCAGAATGGACATGAAAAAGAGGATCACTTTAGAGCTGCGGAACCGGAGCCCGGCGGAGGTGAGCGGCTTTGATTTTAATAACATTTTAATTGTTGCCTGAAATAGCCCGGGAGGTGATGTGCGACCGGAGCCTGGCTGGCTGCTCCTCCTCGCTCATCACATGGGAGGTTACCGATAACACTATGAACGGCAAGTTTGCTTTCAGACATTCGGTCCATTAAACCTCTTATCGATCAGGTTATAGTTTGATCAACTACCGCCCGCACCCCGGCTGAGAACAGCGATCCCAGATGGATGTGGAAGCATCTCAGCGGTCGGTCGGTCCGCCCGCCCCCTCCTCCTCTCCGGTGAAATCCCTTCTCTCGGGGTGGCTCCGCGGACTCATATTATACCATCTAAACGCATTAGCTAGCACTCAGTTTACGGTTCTTATCACACTGAGACGTTTAGCTCGTCCAAACTCCGTTATGTTCCGTTCATCTCAAAACACCCTCACGGACTAACGACGTAACGAAGTTTAACTTTTAATCAGTCACCGGCCACTCGGAGGAACGCGACTTTAACGGAGAAAACGACCCAACGATAGAGAGTAAATAATACTTAACAGGCGGATAGTTCGTGTGTGAACCTAGCGGTTGTGTACCGGGTGTTTATGGAGCTCACCGCGGGCTTTCGTCCCGGTAAAACACTGCGTGTTAACCTCAATAACAACGACGTCGGTTGGTGCTTCGTCGTTCAGTGCGAGCGGACATCTTAAGTCGCTAACGGCTTAAACTTCGACGGAAATGTCGTATCTGCTGACATTCTATCAAACCCCGCTTCGTTC
Source organism: Enoplosus armatus (assembly GCF_043641665.1). NCBI lineage: Eukaryota > Metazoa > Chordata > Actinopteri > Centrarchiformes > Enoplosidae > Enoplosus > Enoplosus armatus. The sequence continues at coordinate 22,062,989 of NC_092195.1, forward strand.
AGTCGACTTCTAAACTACATTTAGCGTCTTTTGGGGGGTTTTATCCACATTTCCGTGCGACCCTGCGCGGTGGCGGACGTGGGGCGCACTGAGGGAGGTCACAGAGACATTTTGAGTGGGGAGCTCGTGCTCGGTAGTAACGCGTTACCTACTTAACGTTACAGAAAGCGGATTAGCGGTTGTTTCGACGTATATCTACGAATATTTCTAATCAACGAGTGCTGAAAGACGCAGAAACCCCGCATTACAGTGCGCTTCGTTACTGTAGTGTGATTACCGTGTAACGGGGGTCGGTGTTTGAATAACAGCGTCGTTACGAATCAAAATGGCGTTACTCGACGAGGCTTTAAAGTAAAACAGATTACTGTCTTTAATTTAACCACACGGTGGATTACTGTGGCCGGTTTGCAGTGAAATGAAGAAACGGATCCACGCAGCTCGATGATGCGACGTGTCGCCCGTAACCTCCATTAAACACTTCAAATCTATGAAAACAGTGTAGACGCGGTTTTATTCGGTCCCTCTTTTATACAGCAGAGTCCATGCTGTGTGTGTGTGTGTGTGTGTGTGATTAAGTTATATAACCGAACTGACAACCGAGCAGCTTCCGTTAAATAACACACAAATACACACACTTGTGCTCACGGTTCAGACTTAATTCACTTATATTACAAACTCATCCAGCAGACAAGTTGCTGGTGTCATGTTTTATGAAGTGGGGGATGCCGGCAGATGGTGTGTGTGGAGGCTCAGAAGACAACCCCCCCCCCCCCACACACACACACACACACACAGCGCATGTAGATTATAGTAGGTTAAACCCCCAGCGCGCACACACACACACACACACACACACACACACAGTGTAATGGTGGTGCTGTTGGTCTCCATTGATGCCTGTTGGCCTGCAGGCTGAAGCTCTGCTCTGTTACACTGAAACACTGAGTCTCTGCTGGTTATATAAGAACCAGAGGAACTCTGGGAAATAAAAGCAGCCACCAGTCTGAACAAAGTCCTCCACAAGCTGGATCTCACACCAACACACTGATCACACTATCTGTCCATCTAGTGTACATTTAGATTGTTCAGTTATATGTTTGAAATCAATATCACAACACAGTCGAGTATTTTTTCTGAATCAAATAGTCAATTCATTGATTGGTTGATGGAAAATAATTCGGCAACTAATTTGATTTTGGGTTTTTTTTTATAGCATTTACTTCCACCTCTGCAGTACGTCCACAGGTAGATGCCTCAGTTCACTTGAAAATACCTTATAATCATGTTAAAGGGGTGTATTACATCATGCTGTAAACACACCTGCAGATCCGTTCACCTGCCTGTTCCCCGACCCCCAACCCCAGATATCTGAGACATAAAAACAATCTGCTATCGATATACCAGCCGATAGTACTTAAAACTGGAAACCAGCACATAATGGTGATACAGATTCCTTCGATCTGTTGTTAAAGAATAGATGTGTAGTGAGCGTATGGTCGAACTCTGGCACACTGATGCCTCTGCAGTAAGCTCAGACTGATTCCTCTACTTTTCACTATATTCTGACATTTCATAGAGCAAATGCTTAATTGATTAATCAACAAATGAAATGTCAGACCAATCTATATTTAATAATTAACAATAAAAATATTGTTCATTAAAGCCTTAGTGGAGATGAGCGACCACTGTGGTGGATTACGAGACACCCATCAATCAATGTAAACGGGTCCCAAAACATTTTTAAGGTTTAATATCCCGTAAGGAGACATTCATTATTGACCTCTGACCTCCGGCTGCAGAAGAAGCCCAGTGATCTGCTGCTGAGAGCTGAACATGTGTAAAAACTGACTTTGAGGGTTTCAACATTAACTTCAATTAAGGCTGCAACTAACAATATTTAAATGATAAATTAATTTGCCAATATTTTTTTTCGAGGAATGAGATGGACGGTGTCATTTACAATATTTAATTTACTGTCGGTTATGACAAAGAAAAGCAGCAAATCTTCACAGTGAAAGAAGCTTAAAACTGATTTTTTGATATTTGACAAATGCCTGAAATTACTCATTATTATTATTATTATCAAAACAGTTGCTGATTCATTTTCTGTCTATCGACTGATCAATGAATCGACTAATCGTTTCAACTTCAGTACGCTCGGTTTGTTGTCATGAGCATCTAGTGGACATTAGAGGAACAGCTCTCGCAGGTGAAGGTCAGCTGTAATGTCATTACACAACACACTGACATGCAGCTGCTTCATGTTACAGATGTTGAGACGGTAAAACAGCACCAGTGCTAATGAACTTAATAAACTTCATGAAGACGCTCAGATTACTTTGTTCAGTTTGGCCTGTCTAAATACTACAGTACCCATCACTGTCTGTCTGTCTGTCTCTGTCTGTCTGTCAGATAGCAGAGCTGGTGGTTGATAACAGTCGCTCTGCAGACGGGGAGGTTGAAGGTCTGACAGATGCCTTCACAGAGCTGGAGTTCCTCAGTATGGTCAACGTGGGTCTGAGCTCGTTGGCTAAACTGCCCTCACTGCCCAAACTACGCAAGGTAACGCACGAGCACACGCACACACGCACACACACACACTGATCGTCTTCAATCCATCTACTGCCAGCTGATGTTTGTTTTCTTTTGTTTTTGCTGAGTCATTAATCATAAATGTTGTTGCATGTTGGTGGTGAGATTTGCGGTCCTCGGAAAAACCGCCCCAAGTCCTTCACATAGAAATCAGTCCACAGGTTGTCATAGGCAACCGAGAAAGTCGGGGAGGGTCTCATGTTTTAAGTGACATTACACTTCGTTCACACATAAAACAACAGATTCATGTCGAGTTGTCTGATGTTTGCTGATGATGAAACCTGTGTGTGTGTGTGTGTGTGTGTGTGTGTGTGTGTGTGTGTGTGTGTGTGTGTGTGTGTGTGTGTGTGTGTGTGTGTGTGTGTGTGTGTGTGTGTGTGTGTCTCGTCTGTGTTCTCTCAGTTGGAGCTGAGTGACAACAACCTGTCTGGTTCTCTGGAGACTCTGTCGGAGAAGTGTCCCAACCTGATCTACCTCAACCTGAGCGGGAACAAGATCAAAGAGCTGAGCAACGTGGAGGCGCTGGTCAGAACACACACACACACACACACACACACACACACACATACACATACATACACACACACACACACTGACCCGGGTCTCCGGCCGTGGAGCTTTTTGCAGATGCTAATCTGCTAACATGCTAACACCATGTTTCCTGCTGCAGCAAAACCTGAAGAGCCTGCAGAGTCTGGACCTGTTCAACTGTGAGATCACGTCCCTGGAGGACTACAGGGAGAGCGTGTTCGAGCTGCTGCCTCAGGTCACCTACCTGGACGGCTTCGACCAGGAGGACAACGAGGCCCCCGACTCTGAGGCTGACGACGAAGGTGGGACTCTTGAGTGTGGAGAAACCAGTATGAACTCAGCTGTACCCCCCCCCCCTCCCTTTCTGAACAGCATCTCTGTGTTTACAGACGAGGATGGCGAGGACGGGGCTGGGCAGACCGGCGACTACGACGAGGAGGACGATGAAGAGGAGGATGAGGATGGCTCAGAGGGAGGAGAGGTGGGGCTGAGCTTTCAAGTGAACCGGGGCGATCAGGTGGGCAACTCAGGCTTTGGCCTGCAGGTCAATCCACAACCGGCTCAGACACGGTTCTGCGTCATCTTCCCATAATGCACCTGTCCTCAGCCAGGCAGAAAAAACTGGACAGTGGTGAAAAAACAAAGTCAGTTTAATTTTCCAGACACAACCACAGAGTAAAGTGAGGTTCAAGCTGGGTTCTGCCTTTTACTGCACTCTGAAAGAGAACTCGAAGGCAGCGCGAGAGCAGAATAATGTTGTTTAGTTGAATTAAAAGAAAATGCGAAAAATGTGTCTTCAAATATGTTATGAAGACAGGCTGGTATTAATATTTGGTAAAGAGAAAATACTGCAAATCAGATTCATTATGATTTATGAATTTGAGGTTACTGTATATTCACTGTTGAAATATCTAATGTCGTTAAACTGATCAAAGTGCACCGACATGGTGACTTTTTACAGTTTGATTCAAAAGAGTTTAAAAACAAGAGACACAAAGTTATGAAGACATGAAGTGATTCATTTGAGATCAAGTCCAGTTCTCTGCCTGGTCTGAACTGAGCTGGTCTAATGGATTGACCTCAGGTGTGTTCTTGACCAGGTTCAGCACCAAAATGGCCGCCTCTGAGGACACATGTTGGTAAACAGGAAAGAGAGTTTTGTCTCCTTTTGGATAAAAAATGACATTTTTAAAACACACTCTTTGATTTTCTTTTTGTGTCGTTAATGTACACTATGTGTCTTTATGTTATGGGATGGGGGTTTCTACGGACATTTTAAAGTCAAAATCACAAATTAGAGGATACATTTGTAATTGACATTATAAATTTGTTGTTTTATTGTTTTAGTTTTTTAGTTTTGTGAGTGTTATTAAATATCATACATTTATATTAGTGTAAATATTCCAAAGTTATTTGAAAAAAACCTTTTTGACACCAGCTTGTCAGAGTCGGTCTGTTGGAGATCAGCCTGGTCCCTGTGACGTAGACGTGATGAATAGTTTTAGAGCTTCGTTAGTGTCATCCAATCAGAAACTAGCTGCTTCTAATAGCTCTGTGTCTTTTATTTTGAAAGTATTGACTGTTCATATCATAACTGAAGAGAAACTCTTCTTCGTCTTCTTCTGTGGCTGCGCTTCATCTCAGGAGGACGATGAGGACGAGGACGACTATGCAGAGGAGGAGGAGGAAGGTGAGTGAAGCATCTGCACTCTGAGGTTTTAATTGGTCAGAATCCCGTCGGTCTCCCCTGATTGGCTGGTTCTCTCTCTCTCTGTGCAGAGGATCAGGCGGGCGTACAGGGACAGAAGAGGAAGAGAGACGTGGAAGACGAAGGCGAGGATGACGACGACGAAGACGACTAGTCCTCCAGCCAATGGTGGTCTGTGTGTCGTCCTGTCCTGTTTCTGTCCGTCTCAGTCCGCCTCTGGACCCGACCTCCGCCAGACAACAACAAACACTGCAAGAACAACAGGGACAGCAACAGCAGCAACAGACGGCTTTTGTTTCAGTTTGTTGTAGAATCTCACGTCTTTATTTTTAGATAATATATAAGAAGAAGAGTTTATCAGAACTTCACCCGCTGAAGTTTCCACACGTTTCCCTTTAAAACCTGGTTCAGGATCAAAGTTTCTGTCAGTCCGGTAAGTCCGCCTCCTCTCCACATCCTGAACGCCTCACTGGATGTCCTGCTGTGGACTGACTTCCTGTTAGCACAAAGGTGTGAAATGATGTCACTTCCTCACCTCCCCCGGACCAGATTTCGGTGTTTTGTCTCCACAGTCGGCTCCTCCTCCTCCGGCTCAATTCAAGCTCAGAACACGTCAGGTGTATTTTCTACTTCAGGGACTGGAGACTCACTCTAAAGAGCCTCCGGACGTAGTTTTCTGCTGAAGTCCAGTTCAGGCTACAAGACTTCTGCCACGATCCGTCTGTCCCAGATACAACTGCTAAAATACACACAGCTGGTTTTAACCCCACCCCGTGGTGCTGCACATGTGTGTTACCATAGTTACCAAATTACCTTTTGCTAGTGCAGATTGGGAGGTTCCTGCTAAAAGCATAGATTTACAGTCCATAAAGTCCCGAGTCCACTTGGAACCGGACTGAGACCCCCCCTTAGTCCACACCAAAGTTTCAGACCAGGATACCCCCACCCCCCCACCTCACATGTTTGTGTTGAACATCAGGATTGTCTGATCTTTAATCAGTAAACCAGGTCTGAGACCAGCTGTGTGGCTTGTCTGGGACAGAAAACACAGTCTTGTGTTCTGAACTGGCTTTTATTGGTTTGCTTTCTACGAGCCGGATCTGTTTGCCTTCATCACAGCTCTCGGAAGAACCTGAGCAGGTTACCAGTGGAGCTACAAAACCACCAAAGTCTCGAGCCGGCCTGAGCATACAAACACGGAGTTGAACCTGCGAGCGAAGCAGAAACCTCACCTGTCGTATCAGGAGCTTCCTCCTCCTCCTCCTCCTGAAGTTTTTACTGTTTTACCTTCAACAGGAGCGTTCTCAGGAGAGCAGGCCAGTCTCTGGGCCTCCAGCATATCACTTTGTCTGACCGGACCGACAGTCCACATCGAATCTGATCCACACCTCGTAAGAACAGTCATCCGGGTGTCACGGAGGACCAGAACGCGGTTCTTTCTGCAGCCATATCTGATTCCGGACTCTAACAGGAGAGGAGAGCTCCGTGTGTCCACCCAATCAGGGACGTCTCACGTTTCTGTTCAGGATCTCATCTTCATTTTCATCTTCATCTTCGTCACGTTTGAACCCTTTAGTCTGACAAACTCTGAACTGGATGAGCCGTGATCACAGTGACTCTGCTGTCTCTGCCCCGTCACACGTTAGAAATATGCAGACCTGCTGTAGAGAAGCTGATAGTACCATAATATTCCCAGTGTGTGTTTGATTTGTTGTAGGGGTTTTCCAGGGAAGATTAGGGGGGCGGGTGGGAGGAAGTGTTAGTTCTGATGTGTTCGTTTTTTGGAGTTGACAGCGACCTGTTTTTTCGTCCCTGAACAGCAGCTGATGTTTTTAGTTTGATGTCTTCAAACTGCCCGTCCCCTCGTGATGTTCAGACCGCCGCTGTGTCACACTTCAGGCTCCGCCTCCTCCATTTGAACCTGCAGTTCACCTTCACATAGACCAAACCTGTGGTGCGTTCAGGTGCTCCTCTAGTCAGAAATGTACAAGTTTACCAGCAGGTAGAAATTCAGACGTCCAATAGTCGTCCAATAAAAACCACTTTCAAGTTTCTCAAATAAAACCGGTCTGAACTAAAGTTTAGTGAAAATCATAAACAATCAAGCCTGAATGGGATTGATCAGAGTGATCAGATTTTGTCATCTTAAATTTTCTTATTTTCAGTTCAGTTTGATTTGACTGTGAAATTTTTCAGTTCTATAGTTTTGTTGCTTATAAGATTAAATTTATTCTATTAGTGACGTCCTGCGGGGGCCTTCTCCTTGGTCCACTTCTGCCTTAACAAGCTGACAAAGATCACCTGAACGCAGCGTTGCAGTGACAGCTGTGCAGTGGATTATGGGTTACCGAGTCTGACCGGGTATAAAGGATTCGGTCTACGATGGAGGCGAAGCCTGAACCTGGACAGCCTGTCGTGTCTGATTCAGGTGTCGCTGCTCTGCGTCAGATTCTGCAGCCACGCAAGCAGCAACTTTTGACTTTTGACTTCTCCAGCTGTATTAAACAGGACTGAAAGAATTAATTTAATACGAAAATAAATCAAATCAATTGATAATGCTAAAAGTTATTATCTTACAGACATAAAAAGTGTCTGTTCGTCCTGACGAAAGCAGCAGAATCTGCTCAGCTTGGACTTTGAACTAAACTGCTGTAAAGTTTTGGCTTTTCTTCATTTACACTCTTAAGAATAACTGTCATGTGACTGCTTCAGTCAAAGATGAATCACGACAGACTTTAACTTCTGTGTTCGTCAGATTATCGGAGCTTTCAGAAACGTTTTCCGGCCTTAATTATGACTTAGATGTTGACGTTATTTACAGGTCGGAAGTGAGAACTGATGTTACCTGAGCTGTGACGTGAAGGCTGAACTGAAACAAGAACCGACCGAGTTCATTTTAGCATCAGCCCATCTGAACCGTCTTCCACGTTAGCTGTTAACATTTCTGACACCTGTGGGTGGAGCAACGCTCAGCAGGCAGCGTGTCAGCTGATCTAACGAGCCCTCTGATTGAACCGGCCGACAGGTGAGCAGCCAGGCTCCGCCCTCGGGTCGATTCAGAGTCGAGACCTAAAGTCCGTCCGACTTAAACCCTCCAGACTCTCGGCCTTCTGGAGGAGGATCTGACGAAGACGTCCTCGATCTTAAAAGCGTCATGAAGCAGACTCTGAGCCGTGAAAAAGTGTTGTTTTTAAGAGTGTAAAGGTCAAAGGTCACGTCTGTCATACCTGCTGAGGTCAGTTTTAACTGGTTTTTAAGGCAATATTGTAAATAGACTCTCAGCTCAGTTTCAGGTTTGTTTTTATTTTTTAATGGATTCAATAATTTTACAGATGTTTTTGTTTTTCTGCAGCGAGGTGATAGTTGACCCACGTCTTTGACCTTTGACCCCAGCTGTTACCTTACCTCCATCATCCTGTCTGTGGGGGAAAACTGTGTTTGACTTTTTGTGTGGTGTAACAAAAACATTGAGGGGTTTTGAATTAAAAAAATATAAAAGGAAAAGTTGTTTTTAAAATGATTTGGGAGTTTGATGACGTGGTCTGCGGGGTGGTCAGGCTCTGCCATGTAAGCCTGTAAGGTGAGGAGCAGGGTCCGAAAGTCTCCAACAGCATCAACCCCCGGCTTCCTGTTCACCTCAGCAGGTACGTTTCATCAGGTACTGTTCATCCAAGTAGAACTGAAGCCGCTGGTTTACTGCTTTAATACTTTAAGGACATTTTAGTATTTACAGTGTAGTATTAGTACCTTTACTGCAGTAGAGGATCACAGTACTGTATAATATATAATGTTGTATAATAAACTGAGTCAGACGGTGAAGAAAATAAACTGAAGCTGAAAAGAAACAACGACACTGAAATGTGACCCATAATGCCTGTGGGCAACACACACACACACACACACACACACACACACACACTGTGAGGACTCGGCTTCCATCTGCTGATAAACATCAATAAAACATGAGAGACGCTTCTAATGGACAGAGAGGAGGAGGAAGGAGAGCATGGAGTGAAAGGACTGTGGAGGAAGTACTCAGATCCTTTACTGAAGTAAAAGTACTAATACCACACTAAAATAACCCTGTTACAATAAAGGTCCTGCATTGAACATACTAAAAGTATGAAAATGTATCGGCGAGGATCTTAGACTCATTTCTAAAATATTATTATATTATTACATGAATGAATGTGATCGTTACTCATAATGATGAAAAAGATAATATGAACCACATATAATAATTTATATTATTAACTAATAATATTATAGAGAGATTTGAAGTCGTACAGTGTGTGTGTGTGTGTGTGCGTGTGTGGTCAGTTTGTCCTGTAGATGGCGCTGTTGTCTTTCTGCTGTAGATGAACTGAACTCTGACCGCAACACACCAAACTCCTTTCATTTTATTTGAGTTTGTGAGGATGTAAATGAATAATAATATCTGTTGCAGTCGTTCATTTCATTTAATATTTTAAATTACTGATTTTATGTACAGTTAATTTAACTCTGTAGATTTCACACTTTCAGAAGTGAATTAATTAAAGTGTTTCCTGTTAGGAGACAAGTGAGCGAGGAGAGGAAACGAGGAGGAAACAGGACGCAGCCTCTGACCTCCTCCTCCTCCTCCTCCTCCACTCAGATTTAAACAGATCAAAATGCTAAATTGTCCTTTAATGGATGTAACAGCTGTGACCACACACACACACACATCAGACGGTTTCTGCTGGTTGTTTCCTGTTGATTTATATAAGTGCTGTCAGCAGAATGGTAACAAGTGGAGGTGTAAGCCTGCTCTGACGCTGCACTGTGTGTGTGTGTGTGTGTGTGGGGGGGGGGTATATTCCTGCTCGTCCCATTCCTGCTACAATGTGAGTTCCTGGATAGTCTTCTGTCACGGTCGCAGTGATATTTGCTCTTAAAGTGGTCTGAAGGAGAACATCACATGACATGGTTAGACTACGTTTGAGTCAAAACATTTGATCAAACGTTCCACTCAAATCTGAAGAGAACTTGTTCTAATTATAACTTTAACTAATTATCAGTTATTATCAATTATCAATTAATTATCAAGTTACACACAAACATTATGCATAGAGGATGGGGGGGTCAGTAGGGGCCACTAAAGTCTTAATCTGGCCCTGACACCAAATAAACAACAGATTACATTTTCCTGCCGAGGTTTAGGTGAGTGTGTGTGTGTGTGTGTGTGTGTGTGTGTGTGTTAACTGGGTTATTTACTGAGATGAAAACAGTGGAGCTGATTCGTGTTCACATCAGAGTCCAATAAATTATTTACACTGATTCTCTCTCTGTGTCATCATGCTCGCTCGCCCGCTGTCTGTTTGATGCTTCTTCTGTTTTTGTGTGTGTGTGTGTGTGTGTGTGTGTGTGTGTGGGGGGGGGGGGGGGGGGGGGGTATTTAATTTTTTATTAACACACACACTCCGGTGTGTACCAGGTCAGTGTTACAGTTTGTTCTCAGTTAAAACAGTCGGGATTATAGGTGGAGAGTGTGTGTGTGTGTGTGTGTGTGTGTGTGTGTGTGTGTGTGTTGGGGGATGGTATATATGTGTTCATTGTGACTCAGAGCCCTGCAGCGTCTGTTCAAAACCTCGACCTCATTTATTCATCTCAACCTCTCCTTTCATCCTTCTTTCCTTCCCTTCTTTCCTCATTTCACCCCTCCTTCACCTTCCCTCCCCTCGTCTCCTCGTCTCCTCGTCCATCCTTTTCCTTTTGTCCTGCTCTCTGATTTACATCTCTTCCTTTTTATTTCCAGGCTTGTTTCCATCTCTAAGATCAGACAGAGACAGACAGACAGGCAGGCAGACAGACAGACAGACAGGCAGAGACAGAGAGAGGCAGACAGACAGACAGACAGAGAGAGGCAGGCAGACAGACAGGCAGGCAGACAGACCAACTCACTAATGTAGATTTTTCTGGAACCTCTTGGTTCATTTTTGATTTCCAAGGTGCCTCTGGATGCTACAACCAATCAGAGCAACAACACGTGTGACACAGCAGTAGGCTAGGCTAGGCTAGGTAGCTACCTCCAACATCCAATAATATGGGCCTGACCTGAATCAGGATTGATCTACCTGAACGGCGGGGGTGCCAGATGAACAACATGAGCTCCAGGTTCATCTGGTTCCAGGCCAGAGACGCTGAGCTGCACAGATTCATAGAACCAGAGTTACATCAGGTAACTTATTGTTTGAGTCGCTGTGTTTACGTTCATTCATTCATACAGACGATGATTGCCGGGGGGGTACTCAGACTAGATCAGATTTTAAGTCTCATTTCGGTCTGAACACCTGCTTAAACCCAAATTATAGTTACGCATCAACATGACTGTTTCAGATCCAATAACCCTGCAGGACCGGCGCTGGACTGTCAGCTGATTCTGGAGTAGTGGTCGCACTCGGTACTGCGGAAAGCTTTTGTCCCCATACACAACAATTAGAAGAGGAGGAGGAGGAGCTCGTAGCAACAGAACTAAAAATACTTCAATACTACGTTTATATCAACACACAGAGGGAGAGGGCAGTGACATCATCATTATCAGAGTGATGTCATCGTCCCATCCTGCTGTTTTTTGTCCAGTAACAGCACAGCGTGTGTTTGTGTGTGTGTTCATGTATCTGCGTCTTATAAAAATAGCATGACAACCAGAAGCTTTTAGGTCTGAGTGTAAATATTTCAGAGGAGCTAACACACAACAGCAACGATGAGAGGACCGCATGCTAACGCTAATGCTAACATACACACACACACACACACACACTCGTATTAGAAATCATTTCTCAAACCCGTGTTTTTAATTGATCACAGTGTTTTATTTAATTACAACTGTGGAAACTAATGATGTCTCAACCTGTGAGTTTAAATCAGGTTAATATCATCATCATCATCTTCCTCCCCCTCATACAGTAGAAGCTGTCAGAGTAGAAAAGACTCACTGGAGTGAATTAAATAAATATACTGAATAAGTCAGAAAAACCTTTGAGTCACAGCAGCTCGTCATGAATCTTCACGAGTTTAAACAAACTAGTTTCTAACTAGTGATTCACTACATCAGGTTGCACCATTAACACTTCAGACATGTCTCAGCTAGTAAACACTTGTGATGTGTAAATCTGTTGCTAGGAGACATCTGTAGCGCTGCCCAATCAGGAGCAACCAACTATGTAAACAGGAAGTGAAGCTAGCATAACTTAAACTAAATTTTTAGTAAATGTAGGTGTTTGTTTTATTTCTGTCTGCAGTCATGGAGATTCATACAGTTCATAATGAGAGGGAAATGTCTGATTATGCTAAGCGACTCCAGAACTCTGGGTGGATTCTCATACTGTCGACTAAACCAGCTGGCTGGACTGCTGACTAGCTGGTTAGTTAACAACATACATCCTGTATATCAGACAGACTCAGAGCTGTTGGAAGGTGGATTTTGTCTCCTTGTGCTAAGCTAGGTTAGGAGTTTCCCTCGGCTTCCAGTCCTTGTGCTAAGCTAGGCTAAATGTCCCGGGCGTGTCTACGTACTGGACGCAGAGATGAAACTGAAACATCTGACCGAGACGACAGAGAACAAGATGGTTGATAGAAAATAGTCCGGCTGCTCCTTTAAGGTGGTTTTCAGTGTTTGATGTGTCGACACGCAAACACAGCATGCATAATGGCAGCAGATTAGTCATTATGAAATGCTCACACATGCGTACATAATCACGCACGCACTCATGCATTACATTCACACACACACACACACACACACACACTCAGTGTTGGTGTGTTGTAGAGGTGGAGCTGTGTAATGGAGCGGTGCTGTTTGTCCTGCCCTACATCTGCTCTGCTCTACATTACAGCTCACTGACCAGACTCTGTGTGTGTGTGTGTGTGTGTGTGTGTCCTCTCAATAACTGATGAAGCTCACTCTGGGCTGTTGGCCAATAGCGCAGCTGGATGCATGCATCATGTGACTAGAATCAGAAAGTGTGATTTCTGCACTTGTGTCCAAGTTCCACATTAGAGAGTCAATAAAAGACAAACATCCTTTAAAGCTTGAACGTTAATGTGCAGCAGGAAGGAAAGAGCTGCTTTTGAAAGGCAACCGTGTCACCAGACTCAATGTTGATATTGGGCGATTAAAGCCCTGCATCACATTAAATGACAACTTTAAAATTCCCTATCACTAAACTCCTACTGCAACATCTCAACAATCTTCAGCTACAACAGAACGACGGTCAGAGAGTTTGTGTTGATGGTAAATGAACTACAGGAGTGTAAAGTACACAACACAACAAAACACATCTCCGTAATAAGTGATTTGGTCTCAGATTTCACTTTCAAGACTTTATTCAAACAAAGAAAAGATTCAGCCAATAGGGTGAGATGAGTTCACCTGTTCTCAGGTCAGTTTGACTTTTTGCAGGAACTTTCTAGAAATGTTTCAGCATCTTCAAACAAGACAGAATAACGCAACACTGATATCAAAACATTTATTTAAAGAAAGAGCAGGTGAAATAATCCCACTTCATTGGCAGTTTCTTTAGCTTATTTTGTGAAAACGAGGTCTGGATGCTCAAAACAGAAAATGAAGTGTTTTTTGGCTCCATTTACCCACAATGCATTGCTGTATACAGTAATCAAACAACAATATTCAAAAACACAACATATAAATCTATAGTTAAATAAATTGAGCAAAATAGAAGATGCAAAAGAAGTTGTTTTCATATTTTTGACAATGTGAAGAAAGTGTTAAATGACACAGTGGATTCTGGCCTGTTGTTCTAAATGTGCATAAACTTTAAAATAAATAAAACTAAATACATTTCTTCAACATCTTTTCACCAACATCACTTACAGTACGATGAATCCATAATATGTAACCCGTTACAGTGTCAGTGCCTTCTTCTACAAACTGAGCTCATCTCAATATTCATGACAAATGTGCAAAAACACTCAAACTGGAGCAAAAACAACGTTAAAACTTTGTGACATGACAGACAGGGAGAAAAATGAATGTGAATATTTAAAGTTACAGAAGCAACAACAAACACAAAATGTGACTTTTAAATAGAGAATATCAGATGGCGATATGTATTGGTTGGCAGCTCTTCATGAAGTCTTCAATAAAAGTGCATGTTTTAATAGAGAAAGCGCTGCAGCTAACAATTCTTTCTAATTTGTTTTAAATATGTTATTTGTGAATTTATACAATTTTTACTTGAGCCAGTAAATGTTTAGGTTTTTTGTTTGATAAATCAGTTAAACTGGCAGTGATTTATTTTATGCTAATAAATTAATAGTACACAATTATAGAACTAATGGTTTCAGCGCTGTTTATGTACTATAAGTGTTTATCACGTTACAGTGAGTAATATGTATTTCTGTAATGACTTCCGGTCTTACTGTGTCAACTAGAGCTAAATCGATTCATTGGCAGATGTTAGTTTATTGCAGATGTAGTGATATTGACGTATATGTCGACCAATAAGAGAAGAGAGAGAAAAGAGAGGAAGTTTCTAAAATGTGTTTGAGCTCGTTAAGAAAAAAGTCTCCATCACAGAGTTTGTCCACCAGAGAAAACTGGTGAGAAGATTTTTATCATCATGATCTGTAAAATGTCCCAAACACTACAGATGGCTTCAAAATAAAACTGAGGGGATCCGTCTTTGTCCATGACATGTAACCGCCATCATCTGCTCACGTCTGCGACAAACATGTGCATTTTATTATTTCTCTATATCTGCAACACGTGAATTTTGTCATTTGTTTGGTGATACATACATTTTGTCATCTGTTCACGTCCGCGACACGTACATACAAATGTACCTTTCAGTACATATCTTGGTCGTAATTATTTTATTCTTCTTTCATTTTAAGAGACCTACATCAAACTGTTTATTCATATTATGCTTTCATGAAAATAATAACTATGGTCCAGTGCATTGCTATTGGATTTTTAAACTCTCAAAATTGATATTGGTATTGTCCTCAAATCTCCAGTCGGGAACTAATTGTGCTAACTGTAAAATGCAGCACTAAAACACAACTATCAGCTGACAAAATAAGGTGGGTCCTGCTTTATCACCTGATCTTGAGATCCTGACAAGTAAATGGTCCAGGTGTCAAAATCTGGTTTTTAGATTTCAGTTTCCAGCTTCATGTTACGTATTCTTAAATAATACTTTTTACCACACAGCAAAGCCAGGGCCAAATAGCATTCTTTCAACGAAAAACTCAACATATTGCACAGAGAACAGGCATTTACGGGAGTTTATGGGAGACCAACAGCTTATTTTTGCCGAGCAGGTTAATTCAGGTTAAACATGCTCTTTGTTCTGTTACAGTCCATAACTGATAACAAGTAAAGTGTTCTAGAAGACATTTTATTTGTTTCTTCTCGACATTATTGCTTATTCTCTCTTCATGGTGTAGAAATGTAAACTCCCTGACTTTTGTTGTAGCTTGACGAAACTCAATGTTAATGTTTGACACATCTGTGACATCTGTTGAGGTTAAGCTGGAAGGACGGTTTGGGGGGGATTTATGGGGCTACAACTAAATCAGGGACTGACAATTTATTAAGATTGTTTTGACAGAAATGCCACACAAGAAGACAGGATATATATTAGCAAAGAAATCAGGTAACACAATTCTTAATAATCAGTGTGGATATTGGAAGTCTATTTTCTGTGTATTTTTACTTTAAACAGAAGACCCCCCCCCCCCCCCCCATCGTAGGAAACATAGTGTCGTCATGTTTTTGTCATATTGAAAAAGTTCCCCATTGTATAAATGTTGACATCTTTGCTTGGAAAAATTGTCTTTAAATGACAAACTGTCTTTTTTCATCTCCCAAAATTCAAAATATCTCTTTCAAAAAACTTGAAGAGGGAAGAACTCGTCTTTGAAATCATCAGAGAGGCTTTTCACTTCACTTTTGGCAAAAAAAGCCAAAGAAGAAAAACGTGCAGCACCATTAGAGAAGGTGAAGGGGAGTGCCTCGTTTTAAATTGTATTTACTCAAATTAAATGTGACACATCTGTCACACAAAGAGACTTTGTGAAATAAAATGGGCAGCAGAAGTGAGAGGGCGTCCGACTGTTGACAGTCTAGTGCACTTTGGAGGATTAAAGTCATTAAACCTCCTGGGAAGAACTGTATCGCTGGTTTCAAAATAATCCACATTTGCTTAAGTGTTCATGTGCATCTCACCATCCCTGGATTAATAGATGAAAAACATTTAAGTAATAGAATTAAAACCTCCCAAATTATGCAAATCCTGTCTGCTTTTTTGTGCGTAAGCATGCTGAAAAACTCTGCTAGTGTCATTGAGAAAATTCAATAATTCAATAAATCCTCGTCAAGGTGTCTCAGACTCGTCGTCGCCCTCAGGTGACGTCGGCGAGGTGGGTGTGTCATCCTCATCTGCCGCGGTTGCTGTGGGCAACCCAGCCACTGCTGATGGAGTCATCTTCTCGTAGGTCCTCCTGCGCTGCCGCCGCAGCGTCTGGCTTTGCAGCTCCTTCACCTCTTGCAGGACCTCCTGTGCCTCCTTCCATGACGACACGGCCTCCTCCAGGAGTCGCTCGGCCTCTGCACGCCTCTTCTCCACCTCCAGGTCCTCCTCCGACAGCAGGGAGGGAGGCGAGGAGGGCGGGGGTGGGGACAGGCAGTGTTTGTCGGGGGTTTTGGGCTGAGAGGACTCAAAGGATCCCGAAAGGCTTGGGGAGTTCGGACAGGGCGACTCCTTGCTGCTCCCCAGACAAGGGGAGTCGGTTTCACTGCTTCGTGGTGAATCAGATCCTTTAACATGAGAGGAGTCAGAGCCGCTGACACATGGAGGTGATTCAAGTGACTTCTGTATAGGGGAGTCATCCTCCTTGTTGGGACAAGAGGAGCTGAACGATCCCTTGAGTTTTGGTGAACAGACTGTGTCGGAGTTCTTTGTCCGAGGGGAGTCGGTGGCGGTGAGCCGAGGTGAATCTTTCAGTCGAGGAGAGTCGTTTGCTTTAGCGGCAGGTGAATGGGACCCTCTGGAGCGAGGCGAGTCAGTCCCTTTGGAGCGATTCCTCTTGGCTTTGGACCGAGGAGACTCTCTCCCTCTCAGACGAGGAGAGTCTCTGCCCCGGAGGCGAGGAGAGTCGCTGCTCCTGCTCCTCGGAGATCCAGACGACCTGCTGAGAAGGACAACAATACATAGTTAAACCTTGATCCTACTTGGCAGGTTAATTTGCCTCTACAACCCTTATACACTTTCCATCTTTACAAAGCATTGTTCAAACCAACAGTACTTGGCTTTACCCAATGCTTTTGCCCTTGGCAAGGTAAACAAGTGGCCAGATTTCAGTGAAACGTCAATATGCTTCAAACTGTGTTTCTGCCAGAAAGTATATTAGTGCCTAAAACTACCTTTCAACCACAAATTTGATACTTCCAAAACACCATTCCCGACACCATGCCTACTCTACGCAGTGTTTTGCCAAGGTGTGAAAGTATGCAGGGTTTGAACTTTGCTCTCAAGTGTTTTTTTTTTATTCTTTTTTGATTTAATTCTTCACACAACTACTTCTGTCACTTTTCATGTGAACAACAGAGTGCCTCAACACTACAATGATGGCAGGCTTTTCACCCCGCCTTCCACTGTGGACATTCAACTTTGTCGAACAACAAGGCCTATGACCTAGTTTGTTGTACAGTCAGACCCTTCGTCCCTGTTGTGGGAGGTGAAAACAAGTAAACAAGTATGATATGCCAAACAAAGGAATGGCAGCTTCCTGCCCTAAAGTTACCAGAAATGTCTGGTTGGATCCACTCAGAAACCTGGTGGCCAACAGGGTTCTGGTGAAGTTGGTTGAGGCAATTCCCTGTCCAGCTGATTAAGATGCAACATGTACGATGCATACAAGACTGCTGACCTGTGCTCCACAAGGAAAGTATGGGTTTAAGGCAAGTAGGACGGGCTTTCCATTTTGGACACACCCTTTGCTGTCCTCTGGCAGCACCTGTAGCCCAAATTAGATTTCAATGAAACATATTCTTACAATATTATTAAATATTAGTGTAAATAATAAAACCAACCTGGAGTGAGGAGAGTCTGAGCCCCTGAGGTGGTGGAGGCTTGGGGAGTCAATGCCTTTCAGGTAGGGTGAGCTGCCTCCTCGTTCTCGCTCTGCTTTGGCTTTCTGCAGCTCCTGTCATTCACAATACATGACATTATTTTATATAATTATATCCCATTTATTCATTTCTGCATTATATTATTTGCTTCTGGTGACTCAACTGTGCCATCATACGGTCAGTCAATAAAAACTAATTAGCTAAGCTCAATGAACTCATGGATAAAGCAGTCAGACCTGCAGTCTCATTTCCTCCAGCAGCTCCTGAGCTCTCTGCATCCTCTGGGCGATTAGACTCTGCAGCTGACCGACCGGCTGTACTGAAGCCCCGCCCCCCGCCTCCTCTTCAGTTGGATAACGACGCAGAGCGGAGCGCAACTCAGAGCGGATCATCGCCGGTCTGAGGAAGGGAAGGAGGCAGAGGGAAGAAAGAAAAAGTTAGATATAACAAAAGACTTGTAATGTTTCTTAACAAACACTTTATCACCAGAAGTGAACCTTAAAGCACCGTAACCTCTAAATCCCAAACACTTTCCCTTTTGCTGATAATTTCCCATATCATTTTTCAGTTTTTATATAGACTTCATACCCTCCAGGCAGCCTGTTTTCATTACATTTCAATAAAAACATTAAGAAGGTTGGAGTAGAATCACTAATCAATCAAATCAATTTGGGGATGTGCGAGTATCTGATCAGGATGCCTCCTTCATGGCTCCCTTGAGAGGTTTTCCAGGCATGTCCAACTTGAAGGAGATCCCAGGCAGATCCAGAACACACTAGAGGGATTATATATCCCACTTGGTCTGGGGATGTCTTGGGATCACCCAGAAGAAGCAGGAAGACACAACTATGGAAATGGGTGTCTGGAGGCTAAAGGCTATTGTATTATTATTATATATTGATAGTTTGTTTTACTGTCAGGTGTTTGTGTACCTGGAGGAGAGGACTTCATCCATGGAGGCACAGCGACTCCGGCCCTGCATGCTGAACCTCTTCCCTGGCTGTGGCGTTCGAGACTGAGCCTGAAGGACCTGAAGGATAACACTCAGATCAAGTCTGCTGTTTGTATCTGTGGTTCAACGGTAAGTGGGGGGTGTCCTGTGTTGAGCAATCCACCTGTGTTGTGTCCGAGTCATACCCTCCCCCCCCCTCTCTCTTAAAAGAAACAGTTCAAATTAAGTTCAACAGTTCAGGTCAAGATGTACTTTAGGTGACCTGTCCCCCCAATACGGGGCTAGACTTCACACATTTATGATACTGCTAAAACAGACACCCTACGCTTGCAGAGAAAAACCACAAACACACGGTTGCTTAGGTGCCTGGAGGCGTCTCTTAAACAAGGAAGTTGAAGCGTGCTTTGTTAACGTGTGGAAAATGTATTTTTGTGATCTTATGTGTTTTCACCCAACAGCAAAAGTGCTTGTGCAGAGGAAGACCTTTCATGGATCTCCGACCCCCAAGAACAGGGGGCAAAGGTTCTAAAAGGAAGAGCAGAACAAAGGCTTGAGGACCCTTCTGACTGGCCTTCTGACTGACTCTCTGTCTGACAGACAAACTCTGCTTGGCTTCTCTTTGAGACTGCCTTTTTGGTCCCTTGGGGTCCTTGGTTGTTTGTGAGACTTTGTTACTTGGTTGTTATATTTTCTTCTTTTTGAACATTTTGATAAAACTCCAATAAAACTGGGATTGTATTTTGTACACTCCAACCAAATTCCTGTGTTGCTCCTCTCTGAGATCATCATAGTAGCCTCCCTCAGGTAAGAAGACTACTCTCCTTGAGATATGCTGACAGTAGATAATAATTTGTATTATGTTTGGTGTTGAAGTTAAAGTTTTCTGAATAGTTGGGACACAGGGAGGGATTTCCTAAAGCAATCTCTAAATTATAAAGCCTTGGAGGCAGGCCCAGTGTAAAACCTGTCCGCCACCCTTCACTGTGGACCTCCCCCAGTATTGACCGTTTTCCTTCAGGGTCTTACTGGGGTACCACCAATCTCCAGACACCTACCACACACAGATATTCCTGCTAATATCCGGTTGTCGGCACATAGTCGACTATATAGGCCCTAGAGACATGGTATTCCGGGAACGTAATTAGGCTTCCTAAGCAGGCTAAAGCAGTCTTGCATGTAGATTTTGGGAGTCTGTTCGAAAACCTAAAGATTAGGTCATAGAACAGCCGTCACTCAATGTAATATCCGCGTTGGGTGGGGGTATCGGTTATAACATCTAAAAACCTCTTCACCTGAAATGTTATAATAACAACTGACACCTACCAATGCACCAACATCCCATGAAAATCTCACAAGAACAGGAAATTTCATGAGTCTCTGCACCAAAACAAAAATTAGCCTCCGTCAGAAATTGACTGTGTTTATTTAAGTGAAAAAGTCAAATAAATTGAGCAATATTAGTAGTGCTGGGTATTCGGATGTGTGTGTACAGATTCAGTCTCAGGTTGGGTTTGAGAGCTATCGGTCAGTAAGAATAGTCTAGGATCAGGTTTGGGTTTAAAATTTGGCAATACCAGTTGGGAGCAGTGGGGTGGGTCTTCAGGTTCAGGTCTCAGATTTAGGCTCATGCAGAACTCTTGGACTACCATGTATGCTTTTAGCTATGTAGGTCAGTTTCAGCCCTCCATTAACGAATTGATGTGTTCATGAAATTGTCATGTATATTCACAAAAGGACAAAATGAGTAATGATTAGTGTAGCAGAAGCTATGATCTAAGAAGATCAGAATGTAAGTTTCCCAACCTGCACCTGCTGGGTCTTGTGGACTTTGGAGGCCTCCAGGAGGGTCTGTTTGCCCCAGGACCGCTCACTCCCCCTGGGCAGACTGCCGGTCTTCACCTTGGGCTCCTTGGAGGTCACCCGCAGCTTTGACACATCTGTGTCGGCTCGCTGACGAACTCCAAACCCCCCAGAACCCCCTCTCTGCAGATCAACTTTGAAGCTGTTCTCCCAGGATTCCTGGGAGTCGCCATCATAGTCCGGAGAGAAACCATCCTCCTCAGCAACCAGGTCGAGGGTCAGCATGCCATGGGAAGAGGTGGACGCCTGGGGTGATTGATCATAGACAAAGTGATCTTATTAAAGATGATGATGTTAATAATGTCATCTATCAAAATGGTTGTGATTAAGAAGAAACAGAAAGATGGAATCAGTTAAAATGGAAGAACGATAATAAGAGAACCCAGTACCACGGCCATGAGGTGTCCTCTGGTCGGTAGCCGGCGGCCATGAGGGATCTTTGCCCGGTCTCTGGTGGGATGAACCAGCGCACTGTCTTCCTCGATGGTCACCTGGACATAGAAACATAGAAATAGACTCTAGTGACTTCTGAAATGTCCGGGAGGGTTTTATAAAACATTGTGATCCATCACATGCCTTAAGGTGAAAACTGTATATAGTTTCATAAACCTAAGGATAACTGTGACATAGTTAAATCAAATGTAGAGTGGTAAGTAACCATTTCATAAAGCATTTAAACCTTTATCAGTTTCATCAAGGTTTACTACAAAAAAATGTCAACCTACAGGCCACCCATACCTCGTCTAAAATGCGGTTCTTGGCTTTGATGATTGCCACATTAAGGGCGTTGACCCATGATTCCTTTTCCTCAGGACTCACTGCCAGAAACACAAGGTTGGGAACCTGCAAAGAGACAAAGACTTAACATGTTCGGTAGACGATACAGCTACAGTATGTTTTACCTGTCCAGGGTTAACCAGCCAGACAAAAACAAACTCACAGAAATATTCAGGCAACCCCTGACAAAGTTCAAGCAAACCTTCAAAATGCTGCAAAAACTAGAATCTGTATTAATATTAAGGGACTTTCAAACTGTTGGAATGATATAAAATCCAGACTGGATGCCATGAAAGTAGTTATTGTTGTAGCTGTAGATGTAAGTAAAGTTCTTTGATATCGCTAGCCAATGTTTTAATGTAGCTAGTGTACGTAAAGTATAAGTACAGCAAAGTACTGGTGTAGCTAGTGTAGCTGCTGTTTGTTGTAGCTGCTGTTTTATGTTGCTAGTGTGCTACATTGTGCAGTTTTCCTGAGTGAAGATAATCAGTTTCACTGTTATTCACTGGTCCTTAACACTGATTTTATTCAGTGTATTTTAGTGTTGCTAAAGGTAGGGTAGCTAGTGTGCTACATTTTAAGTGAATATTTACTGTTGCTAACGTTCTGCTTAGTGTAGTTAAAGCTGTAGCGTTGGAAACACTAAAGCCCATTTATTTTTACGAATCTATGTACTTTAATACACTTAATATTTAGTGTATCTAATGTTCTGCTAGTGCTATTTAATGTGCTATTGCTAATGTTATGTACTGTTGCTATTGTTCTGTTGTATGTTCTTCTGCGTACTTCATGTTCTTCAGTACATCGAATGTAACTTGCCGTAACTACTATTGTTTGTAGTCTGAAGTTAATCTTATGTGTAACTAATGTTCTTAATATCAATATAATATTATTAATATACTAATCATAAAACATAAAACATAGAAATGACATTCACTGTCTTTATATTTGAGAAACAGAAATCAGTTCTCTGAATCTATGACATCGTCTCCTTTCAGCCCTAAATAAGACGGAGCGAGAGAGGCAGACTAACATGTGAAAGTGTTTTCAGGGATTATTCTGCTGTAACTCGTCCTCTGACAGACTAATTGGATTCTGCGGATTAAACCTTTTCAGAGGAGAAAAAAACAACACAGCTCGGCCAATCGCTGCAGTCGATGCTGGGCGGGTGGGTGAAATAAAATCTGATCCACCAATCCTGACACGGAAGTAGGAGGAAATCCACCAACGACGTGGCAGTGTGGGTCAGGCGGGGCAGAGTAATCTCTGAGCACAGAGGACGGACACGAGAGAGGAGGATGAAGACGAATAAAGACAGAACTCTGAAGAATCTCTTATTCACTGAAACTGGTTCAGACCTTCATGGTCCCCTCAGGATGAACTGTAGTAACTCTGGTGATCCTCTGACTCTAGCGCCACCATCAGGTCAACATGTTAATGTGTGCAATACTTTGGTTTATGACCAAATACCTGCAGAACTGATGACGTTCATCAGCCTCAGCTGGACTCTGTGTATACTGCTAGTTAGCTAATGTTAGCATGCTAACACACTAAACTAATATGGTGAACATGGTGAACAGTATAGCTACTAAACATCAGGATGTTAGCATTTTTAGCATTTAGCTCAAAGCAGCGATTCAGTCTGGTCTGACACTGAACGCCTCTCTGATCCGTCTGAGACACATGAAGTGATTAAGAACACTTTTTATTCGACCGCAGGGCAACAAGAGAATCTTAGTTTAAAATGATCACAGAAGAGAACAACTGTCCGGTCAGTTTTACATCCTGAAGAGAGCTTTATGAAAGTCACTTCGTCTTTGTAACTCTACTACAATCACTAACTCTTCAGCACCAGTCCAGGTGAATTCCAGGAGGTCATTGTTTTCCAGGTGTATCATGTGACTCACAGTGTTTCCTGGCTGCCTGCAGCGCAGCAGAGTGAAGCGGCTGTGGTTTTTCTTGCTGCGACTCTTTGCTTTCCTCAGCTCCTCTGAACGCTCGTAATCAGCCAGGTCAAACACTTCCTGTGCTTTCCGCTCATCTTTCACCTGCAAACACACAAAACACGTTTCTTTATTTATTTATATTTATTATATCACTACTAATATAACATCTCGTTTTTCATAAACAACTTGAGTTAACAGACCCTGGAGCATCAGTCCTGTTGCTATGGTTACCTGTAGTTTCATAAACCCTGAGCTCTGATTTAGGACAGAGGTGAGACTGTTGACCTGAACTATGTTTGATTTTAACAGAGCTGACAGCCAATCAGAGAGCAGGATGGGCTGTGGTGACAGAGTGAGAAGCTGTCAGAAATGATCCGAGTGTCACAAACGAGTCCACAGCTGCTGCTCGTTTGTTTGTTAAAGATTATTTATTTGACAGTGACATCAGAGAGAGAGACATCCAGCAAACAGTCCAGACAGCCGGGAATCAAACCGGGGACTCGCTGCTCAGGACAGCTGAGACCTGAACCACTCGGCCATCAGGTCGCTAGCTGTTTGTTTTGATGTAGTTTCAGGTGATATTAGAATACAACACACACACAGTGACACAGTAATAACACCTGGTTCACATGAAGCATCGCCTGTGTGTCACTTTCTACGTCTCAGAGGTCACAGCTGTTCACTATTTAATTAAATTAAAGTGTCTGTTGTTCTAAATGCAGCCACATCATTTCTCTTTTGGTACTTAAGTATGAAGCGTGAACAGAGATGGAAGTGAGTGAAGTATTGTGTGTTTTCTGTCCTTCAGGTGTAAAAACAAACCGCAGCTTGTTAATGAGTCTGTGAAACTAAACACGAGCAGCTGTGTGTTTCAGCTCTGCAGACGAGTCAGCAGAAAAGGAGGTTCAGCCTGAGTTAAGTGAGTCGGCTCTAAGTGTTCGCTCGCTGCGTTTGGTTTCCATGTTTCATTCATCACAGACGTTTTAACTTCGTTCAACTTTAATCCTCAAAGTTCATGTGAAGAGAGACACGATGTTACTGCAGAGACTCCTTTATACTGTGACAATAAAGTACTGCTAATACTTCTGTTACTACAACAGCTGCTACTGCAGCTAAAAGTACTTCTACTACTGTTAATGTCTATTTTACTGCTAAAGCTTGAACTGCAGCGATTCAGCCGCCATCCGTTTATTATTCCTGTGATGATCAGACGTGTAGAGCAGTTAGACAAAGACACACAGGTCACCCACACACACACACACACACACACACACACACACACACACACACACACACAGTGATTTAACAATTCCAATAAACCGCTCTGAAGCCCATCGATCACTGTGTGTGTGTGTGGTGTCACGTGTAGAAGCTGGTGGTGTTGAACATTAGTCGATATCAGTGTCGATGTGACGCCTGAGTTCAGTTCACTGAGAATAAATAGACTTCAGACTAAATGTTCTGAACACAACCAGATGAAGAGAAACGGCCAAACTGATGATTTAAATCAGGAATTATTAAGTCAGAAACAAAATGTTCTGAACTGAGACTAAAACCTTCTGAGGAAGAAAAAGATTTGTCTAGAAACACAAACAGGAAGTCCCAGAGGAACCTGTGGACTCGTCTCCATCACTTAAAGGGACATTACATTGACTTCCATTCATCTGGAGGCTTATCCTAACTTTAACTATAACCCTGACCTTAACCTTAAACCAAGTCTTAAACCTGAGCTCTGATGACTTTCATTCTGGGGACTTGCATTTAGTCCCCATAAGGGGGCTCCTAAAACCTTAATGAAGTAGTTATTTGAATCCACACCATGAACAAAGGCAGACTGCAGGAGTTCAAGGGTTTGTCCGACTGATCAGGAAGAACAATAGTTCAGTATCATCAGCATATAACGGTACGTTTGATGAGCTGTCACAAAGATTTGTGTTGAGCAAGCTGTGATTGGTCGGGGACCAACGTCTGTCATGGCATGACTCTATGATCTCCTGATCTGACACAGTGACTCTAAAGCTGGACTCAGACTACAAGAGTTTTAAAATCCTAACTGGGTTGCATCACGTACATGAGGAGAACCGTCACGATGTTCTTCTCTTATCTGAAAGCTGAACACGCTGCAGGATATTATGAAGATGATCTGACGTGTAGTGATGCTCTGCAGTGACTGGCTAAACGAGTCTGAGGAAAAAATGTTTGGAGACGCCGTCAACATGAGGTAGTCTATTATGCATGCTAGCTAATGTTAGCCTCAAGGTCTAGAATGTTCACCATTGCTTGGCGACACCACCAGCTGCTTCAGGACTAACACTAACGTGTAGCTTCCTGAATATCAAACATGTCCGAAATGATCGACAAGTCTGCGAGCAGGTCGGGGGTTTAAGACTGGACCTGCAAACCTCTAGTCTGACTGGATGTGGCCTGTCGGGATGAGTCTGCCATTGGTCGACTATTTCAGTCTCGTTCTCGTCCCCTTCCTGTCTGCGTGTCACCGTCGCTGCATCCTGGGCTCAGCGCCGCCCACGACGATTGCGATAGTGGAAAGAAATAGTGTGTTTTATCTTCCATCCCAGAATGACAATGGGCTGAGCCAGACCTGTCTCCAGTGTGGACAGGGTCTGGCCACAGAGACATCAGACCGGACTTCTCTGATTGTCAGGAGGGATGAATCTGTAGTCCGCAGCTTTAACAGAGAGAAGTGTTGTGCATGAAGGAGAACACATTTAAAACACACAGTGAAGCCTCCCTCAGGCTGCTGCTGCGTTCAAGTGTTCTGGGTCAACGGGCTGCTGAAATACACAAACAAGATGATGATGATGATGATGAAAAGAATCATAATAACAGGAAACACACACACACTCGTGGGTTAACATGAGTCATTGTTCTGCTGCTCGGTTCAGTCGACCTCAGAAAGACGGAAAAAGAGAAACAACAGAAATCAAAGAATAAATTTGAGTTTTTCTGCTGAAACTCAGTGACGTGAAAACAGAACAAACTGGACTGAAATAACACGAAGTACACAGATACACGAAGTACACAGATACATGAAGTACACAGTGATGAATACGCCTGTTTATTATTTCAGTATTATTATTATCCTATATAACAATACACACGTAGACTGTTATTATTCCTTTATATGATTAAACATCTCTTTTTAGAGACATGAAACAGGAAGTGAGTCAGTGTTTGTCTGACTCAGCAGAATATTCACAGTGTGTACAGTTACATAAGAGCCTGTTATATAATGTGGAGCTGCAGAGTCAGTGTGAACACTCAACACTCAACCACACCTGCTGCACCTGCCGTAACCTCCTCTGTGAGGCGTTCAGGGACCCTCCAACAGTCTGAAATCTGAGAGTCTGGAATCAGTAACGTTTCTGTCTAAATGTTGGTTCAACACAACTGCATCATTATACCAACAAAGAAGAAGAGTGTCTTCAGTTCTCTTACACATATTATAATACATATATTTATATTTATATACATATATTTATATATATATTAATGATTTAAAATGTGAAACATGTCGCTTCAAAAACTCCATCTTTGATTCTCTTTAGTAAATAATCTGATTTTCATTCCATTCGTCAGAGATCAGACAGCAACATGCAGCTCGACCAATCAGAGCGTGTGTTACAGAGTGTGTGTGTGTGTGTGTTACAGTGTGTGTGTGTGTGTGTGTGTGTGTGTGTGTGTTAGAGTGTGTGTGTGTGTGTGTTAGCGTGTGTGTTACAGTGTGTGTATGTTAGTGTGTGCGTTACAGTGTGTGTGTGTGTGTGTTAGTGTGTGTGTGTTACAGTGTGTGTATGTTAGTGTGTGTGTGTGTGTGTGTGTGTGTGTGTGTTAGTGTGTGTATGTTAGTGTGTGTATGTTAGTGTGTGTGTGTGTGTGTGTGTGTGTGTGTGTGTGTGTTAGTGTGTGTGTTACAGTGTGTGTATGTTAGGGTGTGTATGTTAGTGTGTGTGTGTGTGTGTGTGGGTGTGTGTGTGTGTGTATGTTAGTGTGTGTGTGTGTGTGTGTGTGTGTGTGTGTGTTAGTGTGTGTGTTACAGTGTGTGTATGTTAGTGTGTGTATGTTAGTGTGTGTGTGTGTGTGTGTGTGTGTGTGTGTGTGTGTGCGTGTGTGTGTGTTACAGTGTGTGTGTTAGTGTGTGTGTTGCAGTGTGTGTGTGTGTGGGTGTGTGTGTGTATGTTAGTGTGTGGGTGTGTGTGTGTATGTTAGTGTGTGTGTAGCTTCAGGCTCAGCTGTGTCAGATGATGATCTTTGATTCAGCAACACGTGTTGACTGCTCAGCCAGCAGCCTCCCTGTGTGTTCATATCTATGTGTGTGTGTGTGTGTGTGTAATAAAAGAGATAAACAGTCTCTCCCTCGCTTCACTGTGTCGTCTCTCTCGGGACATTTGGTTTTATGAGGACGTGACTGTGACATCACAGGTCACATGATCAGTCTGACTCAGCATCGTTCAATAGAAACACATCAGCAGCGTTCAGTTCGTCCTCTGATCCAAGAAAAGACTTAGCACAACTGATCTGAAGGCAGCTCATAACTGATCGCAGACAGGAAGTCGTCTTCTGGCGCCTCCAGCTGTGGATCAACATCTGCATCTAAAAGATCTAAAACAAACAAACACGACCCTCTGTCTCTGACTGAGGAGCTTTCAGTCGCCAGTCTGATTCTTTAAAACACAGAAATGGTCCTCACCTCCTTGTCAGAGATGTAGAGCTGGTCCCCTCTCAGGACCACATACCGGTTCCTCCACAGCTCTCTGAAGATCCCTCGGCCACAGAACTTCCTGATCCAGCCCACTTTCTCTGGCTGCTGGATGGCCTGCTGACCCGAGTCCTGAACGCCCTGAAATATCACAATACAACAACAGGGTCAGAAAGAAACTATGGAAACCAGGAGAGCCTGAACCGAGTCCTGAACACCAGTAGAAACCAGCAGAGTCTGATGGAAACACCAGAACAACCAGTAGAACCATCTGAAATTCTGATTTTCTTTTAAGATTAAGATCTGCGGCCAGAATCAAAGACCAGACCTCCAGAAATTATGACATTTTTAAATAAATTAACAGAATTTAAAACTTCAATTGTTTCATCAATGGAGTCAAAGTTTGTTGTGTTCATGAGAGGAAGGAAGGGAGGAAGGACGGAAGGGATGAAGGAAGGAAGGAAGGAAGGAAGGGAGGAAGGACGGAAGGGATGAAGGAAGGGAGGAAGGAAGGAAGGAAGGAAGGGAGGAAGGGAGGGAGGAAGGAAGGAAGGAATGGAGGAAGGAAGGAAGGGAGGGAGGGATGAAGGAAGGAAGGAAGGGAGGAAGGAAGAAAGGGATGAAGGAAGGGAGGAAGGGAGGAAGGAAGGGAGGGAGGAAGGGAGGAAGGAAGGGAGGAAGGAAGGAAGGGAGGAAGGAAGGGAGGGAGGAAGGGAGGAAGGAAGGAAGGGATGAAGGAAGGGAGGAAGGAAGGAAGGGAGGAAGGAAGGGAGGAAGGGAGGAAGGAAGGAAGGGATGAAGGAAGGGAGGAAGGAAGGAAGGAAGGAAGGAAGGAAGGAAGGAAGGAAGGGAGGAAGGAAGGAAGGGAAAGTCAATAAACACACAGAAGAAGTCGTTAACGAGGAGGACAGGAGCGTCATCTCGACAGGAGAATGAAGAGAAGAAGACGTGGGAGGAAACAACAGAGAGGAAGATGCAGATGGAGGAAGAGGAGGATGTTACAGAGACCAGATGAAACCTTCTGTCTCACAGAGAACAGAGGAGGAAGACCATGAAACAGGACAGAAAGGGACAGAAGAAGAACAAAGAGTAAACCAGTGAATGAGGAGGAGCGTGAGTCTTCTGTCTGACCTACTTCCATCACATAACAGCAGGAAACACCAACGAAGAAGAAAACTCACAGGTTTATGATCTCAGTTCACATGACGGTTTACAGAAGAGTGTCGTCATGGTGACCAGAGTCTCCTGAACCGTACAGATGAGACATTAAATCTGAGTCCACGAGAGACCACGAGAGTCCACAAGACCGACTGCAGACAGTTTCTGTTCACGTGGTTCAAACTCAAAGTGCTAAACGGAAAAACAGATCACATGTTTGATCCGGAGGAAACGGAGCCACGTGTTTCCTGCTCTGTGAAATCCTTCAACCGGGTCAGAACCAGAACTCTTCACTAACCAGACTCCTTCTAATAATATTAACAGAGCTGTTTCCAGATGTCAGTAAACGTCACAAATAAACGAATCATCAGGCTATAAAACAATAACATGAGGAGTTCATTTCATCACAAAGTTGTTTTTCTCACATTCGCTAAAAGATAACGTTGAATTAGAGATGTGGCTGCTGATCTCAGATCAGACCACTGCAGTCAGAAGTCAGTAAAACTGTAATAATAAAATAAAATATCATGCTTTATAAAGATGATAAAAGATGATCCTGTCTTCAGCTCCGTGGTCCTCATAAAGACACACATCAAATCTTTTCATTTTATCAGCTGAAGAAGTTAAAGAAGATAAAAGTCAAACATGAACATCATCAACAGAAATATAATATCATGATGTTCTACAGATGTTATATGACCTTCTTATTAGTCTGAACTAATATATAATTATGTATTCTTTCAAAATCACAAACGAACTGATAAATGTTTTGAATAAGAATCAGGTTCTGTGCTAAATATTCACTTCTAAAAGAAACAGTTTATGAATTTATAAATGTATTTATTTATATATTTATAAATGTTGGGAACTAGTTTAGAAACAGATTCAGCGCCTGGTGTTTTTCACATTTGAACATAAACATGATATGAAATCTTTCTGCAGGATTCTCGTGATGTGCAGTGATTTGCATAAAGCTGCAGACTGCAGGTCAGATTTTATCACATTAAAGGAACATTACACTGATTTTTTTGCGGACATCAAATTGTACAATATTAAATGAATTCTGCTGTTTTTTCTCCACCGAAACGTCTTATATGAATATTAATGACTAACATGAACATGAATATTCATATTATTTCTTTAGCTTCTTTAACATTCTGGTGATATCTTACAGGTCAGAGCTGCTGACTGGCAGAAACGCGGTGTTTGCTGGCTGAATAATAATCACTCATCATCAGTTATGAATGAATTGTGGATGAATGAACAATGAAAACACACTCAGTGTTGAAGGAACATTAGATTCATATTAAAAACAGATGAATTCGTGACAGAAACGCGCTCCTACCCGTCTGCTCTGGTTGCTTTTCTTCATCCTCCCTCCTGTCCGCCGCTCCGGGGCTCACAGGAGAATCACACCGACGGAGAGGAGGTTCGGTCCGGCCCGGCGGGAGGTTCGGCCTGACCCCGGTAGCTCGGTGCCCGGTAGATCCCGGTAGATTACGGTGTCGGTGTGTCCGTCAGTCCGTCCGGTTCCTCTTCAGCTCCGCGTCAGTTGTGTGAACCGAGGCAGCATCCTCCCGCGAGTGTGTGTGTGTGTGTGTGTGTGGAGGCAGATGCTCCCTCTCGCTCAACACACACGAGCATGCGCTCCAACACGTGGGCGCGCACAGTAGCCTATATTCCGGTAAAAGGAGCCCGACAGCACCATCTAGCGACACACGCGCACACACACACACACACACACACACACACACACACACACACACACACACACCTTAAACAAAGAGCCAATCATTCACAGCATTATTGATTATTGAATATTGATCATAATGAACACTGTACGAGGTTAAAAATGTTTAATTACTTTAATTCTTCAATTCAACATGTTTCTAAAACAGGATGCTATCTAAAAACAGGAAATAAACTAAACCAGTTACAGAAGCTCGCAGCTGCCAGTGAAAAATCATTTTAACTTGTTATCATCATTCTGACTTTATATAATAACTTTGACTTAGTCAATATTAGAATAAGTTTCAATTTTCAAAGAATAAAGTTGACATTCAAAGTCAAAATGATGAGACGCTTAGTCACGATTTGGAGATAGTGAGTCAAAATGTTTATAATAAGTTAGAGTTATGAGGTATTACATCAAAATGATGAGATACAAAGTCAAACATTTTTTTGATTCGTCAATAGTTTTATTTTTGTAAGATTTCATTATTTTTTCTTTTCCTGGCCGAATTGAGCTTCCATAATAAGTACTTTAAAGTGACACAGAGATAAAATACATGCAGACGATTTCAGATTTACAGTATGTATTTTAATGAAACATCATTTTGTGAGCGGATCAATTGTTTATAAAATTTCAGTTACGTTCATTCATCGTCCTTCTGTCTCAGGCTTCTTTCTCTTCTTCCTTCTTTTCCAGACAAAACTCTGCAGACAAAGAAGAAGAGATAACGATAAAGACGTGATGGTAATGATGATGATGAGGAGCAGTCAGTCAGTTCAGTGTGAAGTCAACAGAGTGTCCTGTTGGTCAACTTTAGTTGCTCAGTCAAGAGAACACAGCAGACTCCACACTGAGGCTGGGTGATAGCATCTATGCTGACACTTTAGCTTTCACTTGGCTAGGTTATAGCAGCATCTATGCTAACACTAGCTTTCACTTGGCTAGGTCATAGCAACATCTATGCTAACATTTGCAACAGACTTAAACCACTTGAACGTTGAGCATCGACTTTCCCAAAAGACGACCGAACAAGCGTTGGTAGTAAACTCCATGCTAACACTTCAGCACAAATTATGTTAAGTAATATTATGCTAACACTGTACACAATGTGTAGTGATATGCTCCATGCTAACACTTTGGCACACCCTCTGTTTAGCTATAGCTATGCTGTCTTGCTGTTGCATAGTTAGGAGTTAGTTATATACAAATATTTCCACAGAAAATACACTTGTTTCTGTTTGTGTACCCATTAAACAAACAAGATCAAATGTAATCACTGATCTTCAGAGGTGTTGGTAGGTTTATTTTTGAACAGAGCCAGGCTAGCTGTTTACCACTGCTTCCAGTGGTCATGCTAAGCCAGGGTTAGCATAAAGGTTAGCTAGATTAGTAGATGAGAGATAAGACTCATCTCATCTAATCTCTTTTAAAAAAACAACATTTTAGTTTCTTAATTCACCTGAACCTGCTAAACCCTAACTTGTTAGCATGCAGCAGCAGAACCAGCGTTCTACCTGAGACATGAGTCTTTTTAATTGGACGAGGTGTCATGTTCCCTTTTCTGAACGACTTGGTTGACCAACAGGATAAAAACAAACGTGGTTTGTTCTTTTAATCTTTCTGCCTCCCTCTGACCTGCCTTCCCGTCGTAGATGAACTGTGATGGGACCTTGAATTTCAGACACTCCGCCATCCTCCTGTTCACAGTCTGAGCAGCTTTCAGCACCTCAGCGTCCAGGTGTTTCCCTTCACTCTCTGAATGAAAGGACAGGAAGTCATCATCAGCAGTGAAGTGGTGATATTTACACCATGAGCTGTAGAGGACACTCCGGAAACAAATACAAATACAAACCCCAAATGTGACTCAAGATAATATGCTTCTCTAAAGATGCACAATGTCTCTGTATCTCGACCACCTCACTCTGTGATTGGTCAGCTCGACTCGGCACGGCTATTTATTGTTACTTTTCATGTGAACAACTGAGTTCAACACCGTGAATGTCTTCCCGGAGAGAATGAAAATGTGAAAAGTTATCTACATTTGGATCATTTTTCACATTTTGCAGTCGGTTGTGGCCTGTCGGAACAGGTGGAGGTGGTCGGACAACCTGTCATACAAACTATGAGCATACTAAGACAACGCTTACAAAGCTAACATTATCTGTTGATGTTGACATCTGAATGTTTTCTAAAGAATAATAGATGAAAACCATTTTGAAGGTTTTGTTATATTCATCCCTGCAGTGTGATGGTGTGTTGTTTGATCTGTGTTTGTCTCACTGTAGATGAGCAGCATCCTCCCTGGTGTTCCCTCGAAGACTCCGCTGTAGATGATGAGCAGACAGTCAGGACAGCTCTGGTAGATATCTGCTCGGCCCTGGTCGTCGTATGGAAACACCTGACCATCAAACTCCTGGACTCCTGGGATGAAGGAAGAGATTCAGATACAAGCACCTATGACACAGCAAGAAAAACGAGACCCTCTTTATACAAGCGTTGCTGGAGTTTTGACATCTTCCAAGGTGGCCTCAGGAAGCAGAGTCTATGAACATCTGAACAAGACTCATCAGATTCAGAAACATCCCAACTGCAGGACCAGTTCGGACTGAAAAAAGGGTAGTTTGAAGGAAAGAAGCTGCGCTGATGAACTTTACGTCCAACATTTGGCCTCTTTGAGACTCACCGGCACTGACCAGATGGAGGGTGTGGTTGGACGTCTCCGGGTCCGGAGCAGACATGTTGACACGGAAGTTCAGACACTTCCCAGTCCTGAAAGACACAAAAACAACTGCTGCTTGAGTCAGAGGATGAACCACTCGACACAAGTGGATGTGAGAACTAGATCTGTGTGACGCCCGATAGTACTGATGTGCAGTTCATCACTATGTGTCACAAACTCAACAGTTCTCTTACACGATGTTTCTCTCGATAAACAGGATGGTTTCGTTGTCGTCTCTGAGGTTCATTTCCAGCAGGGAGCTGTTGGCGCTCGTCAGTAACTCCACCCCTGCTGGGTAATCTGAGAACGCCTCCACCAGAACCCAACGCACCTCCAGTACCTGTGGGGACAAAGTGTTACTGGTGGTACTGGTAGCAACATGTCGGTGCCCAGAAGCACATTGACTGTGATTAAAGGATCTTTAATGCATCTGAAGTTAATAATGAAAGTAAGAAACAGATGCACCGTTGTTAATGTGTTTTTGTGTGTTCCCACCTTGTGCAGCTCCACTCTCTTCACCTTCTCCGGCAGATCACATTCTTCAGCTGCTGGCGCTGCATTGGAGCTCAGCACCAGCAGAACCAGCAGAATCACTCTGAGCAGAACACACATCCTGGATCAACAGAACCGGTTTTTGGGAACCTGAGGTGAGGCCAGTGAGTGTTGTCTCTTATAAAGGCCTCTGGCTGAGCTGAAGTCTGGAGGACGACCACAGCCGGTCCAAAGTGCCTGTGTGCTCTTTATGTAAGAGAGCTGGCAGCCGTCTGACCAACACCTGAACCCTGAGCAGGACCCAGGACCAGGAGGATCCACTTACTGCTGCTACTGTAAATATTATGTTAGTGTGACTACTACTCAATCTTTAAACCATCTGTTCAGCTTTTAAAACTGTTTTACTACAACTAACTGTACTACCTGTGATACTACTACTACTGTTAATACTACCACTGCTACATCAATAACGAGTGCCAATATTACCACCTCTACCTCTATTAATACTATTACAAGAGCTAGTGCTAATAGTACAACCTTACTACAACCACCATTATTACGAATACTGCAGATTTTACACCTACGAATACTACAAGTAGTACTGTACCTCTACTACAAGTAATACTACTGCTGAAACTAGAACTAGAATAGTACAACCTAACTACTAATGCTATTATTAATACCACTGCTTTTACTGTTACCACTACTACTAAAACTATCAGCACTCACAGTACTAACTGTATGACTCCACCTGATACTAATACTACTGCGACACCTTACCTGACATGTCAGCTCTTTTCAGTGTTCACACTTTCAGTACCTTCACCTCACCTGACACTTCAACTTCAACTATGACTTCATGCAAAATCACTTGGAAAGCTCTAACGAATCGACTCTACTGAAGTTTTAGCAGAATTAACTTCACATAAAGTTTCTTCAGACAGATTTTCCAGTTTAGTCATAAATAAATTTCATAAATGAAAAACAAATTCAGTCTCAACTGATGTGAACAACAAAACAATAAGCGTGTTATTGAACGTCTTGTTCACGGCAGATCAGAATTAAGGCTAATTAATTATTTTCCATTATCAAGTAATCTGTTGTATATTATTTATTTGATTTACTGGTTAATAATTAAAGTTAAAAATAATGACTTAATGTCCACCTCAAGTTACCGGAGCAACTTGATGCTGAGCCACCATCGTCGCCATGGTTACAAACTTGTGTTATTTATCCAAACTTTCTTCAAACTCACAGAATTTATTTAAAAACATCCCAAATCTGTCAGGTTGAATTCTGGGACGTGTCTAAAAAGATGAATATTATGAATATCTAGAATATTTCCAGTCTTATCGTTGAATATTTATTACATATATATATATATATATTATATATATTAGCATATATATATATATATATATACATAATTGATAATGATCTTCTTGTTGCAGGATGTCACGAGGTTAAACGTTAAAGACAAACAATCCAACACTGTCCACACAGACTTTGACATGTTTTCCTGATAAATCAGAGGTAACTCAGGACGCCAGAGGTCTGTTTGTGCTCACTTAACCCTGAACTTATAGAAGTGAGTCGTGGACGGAACTGGTCTAAACTTGATGCAAGTATAAAGGTTATTTAAGTCTTTACACCAAAAACAAACAGATCTGAGGTGTCTCAGTTTTAGTGAAATGTAGGTTTGTTTAAAATTGTGTCATGAAAAATAATAATCATAAATCAATCTTATATAAATTACTACAAACATCTTTCAGTCATTCAACACATTCAGCCCTTAATATAAACTCTGGATTCAAGGCTTAAGTAAACTTTACACTTGATTATTAAACTACTTCAACCGAAAGTGGGAGGCCCCGGGGCCCAACAAGGACATCAGAGTCTCTAGTCTAGACTTA
This sequence comes from Enoplosus armatus, assembly GCF_043641665.1. Classification (NCBI taxonomy): domain Eukaryota; kingdom Metazoa; phylum Chordata; class Actinopteri; order Centrarchiformes; family Enoplosidae; genus Enoplosus; species Enoplosus armatus. The sequence goes on from NC_092195.1 coordinate 22,099,203, forward strand.
GATGCCGCACAGGTCGTCACCTGGCAGCGTCATTAAACGGTTCACCGTCTGCAGCGAAGAGGAGACTCTAGGAGCAAAGGAAGAACCTTGTCTGAGACTGGCCAACACAAGAACACAGAGATTAGACTGAGGAAGACTGGAAAAAGGTTTTATGGACAGACAAACCTAAGTTTGAGGTGTTTGGATGACAAAGAAGAAGAAATGAAAAGATGCTGGTGGAGGTCACGTGGCGGTGCAGGTGCTCTGGTGCTGATGAAGTGGGAGGTTCATTCAGAGTAGAGAACACTATCCCTCCATTTTACAACGTGCTGTAACCTGTGGACGCGTGATCGGAGCCAGGACGACGACCCAAAGCTCAGCTGTAAACTAGGCAGGAACCATGCAGGGAAGACGCAGTCAGCTGGTGTCTGTCTGTCTGTCTGTCTGTCTGTGATGGAGTGCAGCCTCCAGATGTGGGAGCAGCTGGACTGTGAGAAGTGTCCATCAGCTGGTGAGAGGAGCTTCAGGAAGCCCAGGGAGACATCTCTTCTCCTCAACAGAAGGAAGGACAGTGGCCACTTTATTAGGTACACCTGTTCGTTAATGCAAATATCTAATCAGCCAATCACGTGGCAGAAACTCTGTGCATGAAGACATTCAGCTGTTCTGAGTTCAGTTCACAGAGCGAAGCCAGAAACCAACAACCGGACTCTTAATTTAACCTGAACATGTTCACTAACATGTGATTCTGTCACAGCTTTTAACTCAATACGATTTAAATATTTATAATAAGTTCAAATGCTGGAGGAGGTTTTCATGGAAATGATATGTTCATTTATTATTATGCTGCTGCAAAGGAAGCAAGGAAAGGAAGTCACGTTTAACCTCCCCTTCAGAAAACATCTGATGAGCAACATCAGTCTGAAATATTTCTCTTTTATTGGTGTTTTTGAAACATTAAACACTGACGACAGTTTGACATGAAACCACACAGACAGACATGGACACAAAATGGCCGCCGAGACAGAGAGAAGGAATGTTGTTTGTCCCGACGAGCTCTTCTGAAGTGTTTGTTTTCTGTTATGGTCAGCGCCTGTTGCCGTGGCGACCACTTCCCTGTGCTCTGTCGCCGCTGTGACCTGTCGTCAACATCACTTCCTCCAGGAAACTGAGAGAGAGAAGTAAAGACACCTGAACGTCACGCAGGTACAAATATCTGCATTTATCTGACAGCTACATGAAGAGTCCAGCTTCTCAGATGCAGATGTGCTGCTTTTCCTCTGAATGCTGTTAATAATTGTAATGTCTTGTTAATAATGTGGAGCTTTGGACTGTTGCTTGGACACAACAGTGTAGTATTAGTACTTTTACTGCAGTAAATCTGAGTACTTCCATCCCTGCTGTCAGTTGACTTCAGACAGAAAGTGAAATCTGTTTCAACACATGAACTTCTTACATCTTTACAGTCATTACTTATGAACTGTTGTCATGGAAACTGATGGAAGGATGACGGAGGAAACGTTTCTTTGATACTTTAAGTACAGCGGGATCGTCTGTCGTCAAGTTTCATCCACATGGAGCTCAACTTTAACTGAACTTCCATGAAAATAAAACCTGCCCTGCTGCTTGTTTCTGTGTGGACATGAGTTCACTGGTTGATGGAGATAACCAGCTGGTGGAGCTGATAACCAGCTGGTGGAGCTGGATGGAAACATGACATCTGTGTTGTGATGAAGGCCACAGCCTCCTCATCGCTGTTTCCAGCTCTTCACTTTCAGTCACATTTACAGTGCATCCGGAAAGTATTCACGGCGCTTCACTTTTTCCACATTTTGTTATGTTACACCCTTATTCCAAAATGGATTAAATTAATTTTTTTCCTCAAAATTCTACACACAACACCCCATAATGACAATGTGAAAAAAGTTTTTTTGAAATTTTTGCAAATTTATTAAAAATGAAAAACTAAGAAATCACATGTACATAAGTATTCACAGCCTTTGCCATGAAGCTCAAAATTGAGCTCAGGTGCATCCTGTTTCCACTGATCATCCTTGAGATGTTTCTGCAGCTTAATTGGAGTCCACCTGTGGTAAATTCAGTTGATTGGACATGATTTGGAAAGGCACACACCTGTCTATATAAGGTCCCACAGTTGACAGTGCATGTCAGAGCACAAACCAAGCATGAAGTCAAAGGAATTGTCTGTAGACCTCCGAGACAGGATTGTCTCGAGGCACAAATCTGGGGAAGGTTACAGAAAAATTTCTGCTGCTTTGAAGGTCCCAATGAGCACAGTGGCCTCCATCATCCGTAAGTGGAAGAAGTTCGGAACCACCAGGACTCTTCCTAGAGCTGGCCGGCCATCTAAACTGAGTAACCGGGGGAGAAGGGCCTTAGTCAGGGAGGTGACCAAGAACCCGATGGTCACTCTGTCAGAGCTCCAGAGTTCCTCTGTGGAGAGAGGAGAACCTTCCAGAAGGACAACCATCTCTGCAGCAATCCACCAATCAGGCCTGTATGGTAGAGTGGCCAGACGGAAGCCACTCCTTAGTAAAAGGCACATAGCAGCCCGCCTGGAGTTTGCCAAAAGGCACCTGAAGGACTCTCAGACCATGAGAAACAAAATTCTCTGGTCTGATGAGACAAAGATTGAACTCTTTGGTGTGAATGCCAGGCGTCACGTTTGGAGGAAACCAGGCACCGCTCATCACCAGGCCAATACCATCCCTACAGTGAAGCATGGTGGTGGCAGCATCATGCTGTGGGGATGTTTTTCAGCGGCAGGAACTGGGAGACTAGTCAGGATAGAGGGAAAGATGAATGCAGCAAAGTACAGAGACATCCTGGATGAAAACCTGCTCCAGAGCGCTCTTGACCTCAGACTGGGGCGACGGTTTATCTTTCAGCAGGACAACGACCCTAAGCACACAGCCAAGATATCAAAGGAGTGGCTTCAGGACAACTCTGTGAATGTCCTTGAGTGGCCCAGCCAGAGCCCAGACTTGAATCCGATTGAACATCTCTGGAGAGATCTGAAAATGGCTGTGCACCGACGCTTCCCATCCAACCTGATGGAGCTTGAGAGGTGCTGCAAAGAGGAATGGGTGAAACTGCCCAAAGATAGGTGTGCCAAGCTTGTGGCATCATATTCAAAAAGACTTGAGGCTGTAATTGCTGCCAAAGGTGCATCAACAAAGTATTGAGCAAAGGCTGTGAATACTTATGTACATGTGATTTCTCAGGTTTTTTATTTTTAATAAATTTGCAAAAATCTCAAAAACTTTTTTCACGTTGTCATTATGGGGTGTTGTGTGTAGAATTTTGAGGAAAAAAATGAATTTAATCCATTTTGGTATAAGGCTGCAACATAACAAAATGTGGAAAAAGTGAAGCGCTGTGAATACTTTCCGGATGCACTGTATACACCGAGTCTGTTCCTGGTTTCATCCTCTAACAGCTTGACACTGAGACAGGAAACACTTTGTACAGATGTACTCTGTGTGTGTGTGCGTGTGTGTGTGTGCGTGTGTGTCACCTCTTGGTGTTGTGGATGCTGCTTCCTCCCAGGACGATGCGGACTCCAGGTGTGCTGCGGTTCAGGTTGTAAACAGTCAGAGCTTCTTCATACGTGGCTCCACCAATCAGAAACACAATGATGTCTTGAGGCCTGTAACACACACGCACGCACGCACACACACACAGAAAGAGGAAGTCAGAAGGTCACTGTGTGTGTGTGTGTGTGTGTGTGTGTGTGTGTGTTACCTGTCTCTGAGGCTGCTGGCTCCCAGGTAAGGGAACTGACTGTCCTTCAGTCGACCTTTAATCAGCTGATCCAGAGTGTCGTGAAGGAGAGGCTGATGCTGAGTGTACACGTTCTCTACACCCTGAACACACATACATCAACATCATCATCATCATCATCATCATCATCACTTTCAGTTTTTATCAACTTTTCACAATAAAACGACAAACAAATCAACTCTACAAATAACAAGTGAAGAACTTCCTGAAGTAAATGTGTGGGTTGCTATGTTGTACTGTGTGTGTGTGTGTGTGTGTGTGTGTGTGTGTGTGTGTGTACCGAGAGGCCTTTGAAGAACTGCTTGGTGATGGCGACGGCATCTGTCGGTGTGATGAGGTCACTTCCTCTGACTCTCTTCCCTCCGTACTCCACCACTGACTTCACCATCTGAGAGAGAGGACACTGAGTCTAACAGTAACTCTGGGACCAGGTCTGACCCCTCAAACAGCTCTCAATAAAGGTTCTCACTCTGACTGCTCCTCATAAAAACAGACGCCCCAGAATCATAGCCAGCTAGTTTTGGTTTTGGCTTATTGTTTTTCTTCTCTACTTCTGCTTCAAAACTAGACTTCCTCAAAAGGCACTCGTCACACATCAGATTCATCATCAGAGAATGATGTCCTAATGTGTGTCCCTGTCTTAAGTTTAATTAGAAATGAAGATAAACGAAGCGGCCACATCAACAGCGTTCAGTGTCCAATCAGAGCTAAGTGTTTGTGATGACGTCATTACCCTGCGGTGTCGTTCAGAAACTCCTCTCCGGCTCAGCTCGTCCATCAGAGCCGGGAGGATGCTGCTGCTGTGGCGTTCGTATCTCAGAGCGTAAAGCATGACGAGACGGACGGCGTCCAACTCGGACAGACGAGGATTCTGCAGCAGCCGACGAACGCTCTGAAACAGGAAACACAGCCGGAGAGGGGGTGAGACGGGCTGCAGACACAGCTCAAGTCTAAACTCATTAACAGCTTTTTTCACCAGACCCTGTTAATCCTCTTCAAGGTTTCAAGAGTTTCTTCAAACTCTCCTGTTGAATCATCAGGACAAACTGATATTGTCCCTAATGATTCACTTTCATTTTAGTTCCAATTTGATTGGATGACATTTGACTCATGAAGATTAAGTCACAGTGTGGCTGTTACCTGTGGTTACTGCTCTCTGTTACCTGCTGAGCGTTGGAGTGGTCGTTCTGACAGGCCAGCTCCTGCTCCACCTCTGACACCTCCATCAGCTGACGCTCCGACACCAACCGAGACAACTCCCCCACCACCGTCACATGTTTAGACACGGTGCCCGACATCTTCTTAAACTGAGGGTAGTTATCTACAAACGCCTGCAGACAGGAAAAAGGAGATACAATCTGAGGACACAAAAAGGAGGAAAGGTCTGCGCCTGTCTGTCTGCCTGTCAGCTGTCTGCCTCTCTCTGTCTGTCTGTCTCTCTCTGTCTCTCAGTCTGTCTCTCTCTCTCTCTCTCTGTCCGTCTGTCTCTGTCTGTCTGTCTGTCTGTCCGTCTGTCTCTCAGTCTGTCTGTCTCTCTCTCTCTCTCTCTGTCCGTCTGTCTCTGTCTGTCTGTCTGTCTGTCTCTCAGTCTGTCTGTCTCTCTCTCAGTCTCTCTCTCAGTCTGTCTGTCTGTCTGTCTGTTTCAGTCTGTCTGTCTCTCTGTCTGTCTGTCCCTCTCAGTCTCTGTCTGTCTGTCTCTCTCTGTCTGTCTGTCTGTCTCTCTCTGTCTCTCAGTCTGTCTCTCTCTCTCTCTCTCTCTGTCCGTCTGTCTCTGTCTGTCTGTCTGTCTGTCTCTCAGTCTGTCTGTCTCTCTCTCAGTCTCTCTCTCAGTCTGTCTGTCTGTCTGTTTCAGTCTGTCTGTCTCTCTGTCTGTCTGTCCCTCTCAGTCTCTGTCTGTCTGTCTCTCTCTCTGTCTGTCTGTCTGTCTGTCTCTCTCTCTCTCTGTCCGTCTGTCTGTCTCTCTCTCAGTCTGTCTGTCTGTCTGTCTGTCTGTCTGTCTGTCCCTCTCAGTCTCTGTCTGTCTGTCTGTCTGTCTGTCTGTCTGTCTCTCTCTCTCTCTGTCCGTCTGTCTGTCTCTCTCTCTGTCTGTCTGACCTTCATGTCAGTGATGGACTCCAGCTTCTGTTGTCCTTTCGGTCTTTTCTTCTGGAAATCTTCCATCAGGTTTTTAATGTTGGTGCCGATTTCCCCGAAGTTCAGGTACAAGTTCTAACACACACACACACACACACACACACACACACACACACACACACACACACACACACACACCTTTATTATCACATTTATATATCAGAGATAATAATAATAATAATAATAATAATAATAATAGTAGTAGTAATAACTTTGCATCTAAACTTTATTATTTCTGAATTCAAATGTGACACAAAGCTTTACACATTCTATTTTGTCACTTTCAGTTACCAAACTTGTAAAAAGAGACACATTTCTGGTTGTACTGTTCAGACGAAGAGTAAAAGTACTTCATCACTCATATCTCAAAGTTCAGCAGCTGCAGGAGATGGAGGTCAGGCTGAGATGCTGGAGGACATAAAGCTGCACCACACTGATAAACTATTACGGCCGTACGACGCTGTGATTGGACCATTTCACGCAGTCACAGAACCTTTTCATTCACATACAGGCTCTATTTATTTTCCAAACTGTGTTTAGTTCCAGTCTGAACGGTGTATTTGTACATATGAATTTTGTCATCATATCTTTGCATATACATAACCCTGTCAGTAACGCTCAGTCGGAGTGCTTTTCGACTTCAGACTCACGTTAGCATAGAACTCGTCGTTCTCCGCGGACAGAACCACCTCCCTCAGGTCTTTACTGATCCCCGGCACTCTGGAGAGGTCGATCCTGTTGTTGTTCAGACCCAGCAGCTCGTGGACCATTGCCTGGTACGTCCACTGCAGGTAAACAGAGTCCATGTGAGTTCTGAATGCACTGAAGCTGACTGACAGGATGTTTGTAAAACTTCATGTATCAGCTGAGTGAACTAAGGCTTTAAAACACTTCTTTAATGTTACTGTATGTCAGGAGGAGATACACACCAAAGTTACATTTTAATTACATGATTTCAGGCATTAAATATGCACATTGATGCTAATTCTATAAAAACCCAGGAAACTCTTTGCACATTCAATCTTCTTCATCTATGAACACTGTACAGCTCTTGTCATTTTAAAAACATATGTGAAATATATGTTATATATATATAATATATATGAAGCACAAACACCTGTTAGAAACCCAACAACAATTTACATCAAGTAAGAAGCAGAAGAACAAAACGTCTGCTGAATTAACAGCAAGAGGAAAGTCATTATTTCCACCAGATACACTTGTGACTGTTTGTGTGCTGTTTGTGGTTAAAACCTGGTGATGTCATGGTGTGGAGTGCTGTGATTGGTCACCTGGTTGAGCAGAGGTGTGATGGCGTCGTCACTGCGGTCGAGGATCAGCAGCAGAGGAGGAACTTCAGTCTTCCTGAAGTCAAACAGCTCGTACTCCTTTGTGATGATTTGCTGACAGACGGAGAACAAGGTTAGCGTGTTAGAGGTGAACGTTAACGTAGTGAAGTCGTGTATGATGAGAGTGTGTTGCCGTGGAAACCTTGACGCTCTCGCCGAGGCGTTTGGACATGTCAGAGGACAGCTGGTAGCGGATCATTGGACATTTCTTCAGAGCGAGCAGGACGGAGGTCAAACCCTGAGTACACCGAGACAACATGGAGGACTCCCAGCTCCGACCCTGATACACACACACACACACACGCACACGCACACACACGCACACACACACACACACACACACACACAAGAAGACATGATAGCTTAGAGGATCCATAAATGCCTCTTTGTGATGTCGTTCTGTGGGTATAACGAGGCGAGTAGAGTAGCTGTTATCTGTATGAGATCTTCCTGGTGCCAGAACTGGAACAGACACGTCTCTCTGACATTCATCACGTACTACAGTAGTACTCAGTACTCTGCATGTGTACTCTGCTGCTCATGAGGCTTTAAACAGACAGAAGTCTCCATCACAGACAGACAGTTTGTGATTTCTCACCCTGGCGACTCCTTGCAGGTTGAGGGAGAACACGTGAGGATTCACAGCGATGAAATCTCCATAAAACTCCTGCAGACACACACACACACACACACACACACACACACACAGAGGTCAACATCTGGAACATGTGTTTAACTTTGAGTCTGACTTCTTCTCCACAAGACTTTTCAATTAAAACACCAATTATTTCCTTCATAAATTAATGTTTGATTGATTTTAAACACTTACGAAGCTATTTTGGTGCCTAGACAGGATTCATAGTTATAGAAATTAAATTAATTCTGTGCTGACCGACTTACCAATGAACTGATTAATCACAATCTGTTAACTTTTCCCTCTGTCTCAGTGATCACAGATCTGTATATGGTTCTGTACTGGATTGTGTTTCAGTACCACCTGAGACTCACCTGGACTTCAGCCACCACTTCCTGTTCATCAGCCTCAGCCAGAGCTTTGATCTCACTCTTGCTGATCACATTACTGAAGTCTGAAACACACACACACACACACACACTGCAGTCAGGTGATGATTTAACACTCAATATAATATTTAAAAAGCTCATGTGGATGATTTTATTTAGGAGACATCAGCAGAAATCTCAAAACCTCAGAACATAAAACCAGAACAGCAGAGGAGTTGCTAACTGTGAGCTACTTGAGCCCTGTTATTTTTAGTCTATATTTCTTCACATTTAGTCACATGGTCTCCATTAAAGTAGCTGAATCAGCTGTTAGCAGCTCCTGTCTGCAGTGTCCTCATGGATGGACAGATAACTATCACTGATCACTGAGACACTGAAGGAAACTTAAAACAGGGGGATTCTCAGGCAGGTTCTGCAGCATCTTCTTCTCTGACATCTGAGTGGATTTCTGGAGGTTTATTCTGGATGGACATCAGAGATAATGATCTCCTCTGGAAGTGGAAGTCACTCTGAATGATTCAACATGTGTTTCATGATCTGACTGAGTTATGACCCTGAGAGGAGTGTGATTTTGACACAAATTGCAGGTCAAATCAGCCCCCCCCTCTGGTTTACATGATCTACCATCAGTTCTGACAGAGTCCTGCTGTGAGTGTTAAAGTCTCTTACAGATGAAGTAGACGCTGTACTTTGGCCTCCTCAGCTCCTGGATCAGGTGTTCCACATTCTCCTGCAGAAGAGAAACAAACACTTACTATAATAGCCAGCATTATTAAATGATAAATAAGTCAATCAGCAGGTTTTGTACCTTGGTGGGTCTGAGGAAGCAGATGGCCTTCAGGTGTTTCATGTTGTCTCTGTTCTGAGAGTCGATCCGTTCAAACAGGTAAACCTCCCTCTGCAGGATCTCTGACTGAGTGTACACCACGCTCACTATACTGGTCTGAACACACACACACACACACACACACACACACACACAGTGAGATCAGGTTTATCATCCCTCTGTATATAACAGGACAGGCCAGAGACCCTCTTGTCTCTTCAGGAAAACACCAACTGAAGAAGTAGAGACATGTCCCCACCAATCATCTGTGGTGATCCTGTCATTTTAACTGAACACCGTGTTACTGGTCAGATCTTTACAGTGCTGCAAAAGGGGAGCTGTTTGATGAAGTGGGGGTATCTGACCTGATGATCTGGCAACCTGCTGCTCTACGTCTGTCGGAGCAGTGATGAATGAACGGTGGTTTGTATTAGAATTCAATGGCTGTCAGAAAACTTGTGATCATTGCTCAGATATTTTATCAAACAGCTGTGGACACAAATGTGTCAGTAACAGCTGTTCTGTAATCAGCTTAAAGAGTTAGAAACACGTAGGATTAATAGTTATTGAATTAACGCATCACATCATAACACACACACACATAACAGACAGTAACTAACAGACAGTAACTAACAGTAATTAACAGACAGTAACAGACAGTAACTAACAGACAGTAACTAACAGTAACAGACAGTAACAGGCAGTAACTAACAGTAACTAACAGACAGTAACTAACAGTAAATACCAGACAGTAACTAACAGTAACAGGCAGTAACTAACAGTAACTAACAGACAGTAACTAACAGTAACAAAGAGTAACAGGCAGTAACTAACAGACAGTAACAGACAGTAACTAACAGACAGTAACTAACAGTAACAGACAGTATAACCACCACACAGCGACCGTCAGTGTCTCACCGTCTCTCTGTCCATGAGCAGCACCTTCATCCCGGGCCCGCTGTTCTCGATCATCTTGGAGATGTACTGCTTCACCGCGAGCGTCACGTTCATGATGGCGACGCTGAGAGGAAACAGCGACGACGACAAAACAACAACAACAACAACAACAACAGCAGCAGGAGCAGCAGCGGAGGGTCTGTTACAGTCTGCTGGGAGGATTTCTGATGAAATATCAGCTGAGGTGCTGCGACAACAACACTACTGGAGGCTTCCTTCCGGGTCGGAGACGTCATTACGTTGCACGCACAGCGCCTGCGTCAAACCGTATTCAGTTAACGTTTTTGTTTGTTTTTATTATCAGCAAAATGTACCTGAGTATATAAAGTACTCTTTATGCAGTAGAAGGGCTCCTGACAGTGTGTATTATCTGTTTGTATTATTTTATCATTTATTATTAATGTTGTTGTTGTTGTTGTTATTGATACATTAACATATAAACAGCATTTTTAATATTGTAGTTGGTTGAGGTGGAGCTGAACATACTTAAATATGTTTACTCATACACTGAATACCTGTAACAATAAACTATGTGCAAATAACCCTTCATTTAGACACAATACATGGCAACATATATAAATCTACACACATCCACAGTGTGAAGGAGAGACGGATGAAGAGGGAATGAAACTGCCTCCATTTCATGCAGATTGCTGCTGTGCACAGTCTGATGTTGTCGAAGCAATTCTTCTGAGTTATCATCGAGAATCAGAGTCAGCTTTATTGGCCAGGTATGTGTGCACATACAAAGAATTTGACTGGTTTTTGTTGCTCTCAATTATGTATTGATATTTAATTTTTGTAATTATCACGGTGTATGCAAATTTGTGTTTAATATAATCTAAACAAAATTACCTGTCCAGGTAACGTTAGAAGCATCTTGGGTTATGTATTGCGAAATTGACAGCAATGCTAGCTTACAGGGTAGTTGTAGTTTTGTCATACAGTATGTTTTTGAAACGGTAGAAATGTACCATGAATTTATTTATTTCTAAAAGTTGTTGCCCGTCACAACTCGGTGTATCGCACCTCTCCACAGTACTGTACGGATTTAACAATAATTAAACTTTAGCTGTGCGATATCAGCTAAGCTAGCACTTGCTAGATAGCTTCAAAGAGTTTGGCGGTGCAAAACACGATTAAAAAGGATGATACATGTTTTCAACCAACTGTTTAGGACGTCACGTGGTTACACAAACGCCTGTTATTGAAAATCTTAATTTGTGAAGGATTTCAATGTTATTTAAACAAGAAATGACCTGCTGTTTGGCAGCGTTAGCTAGTTGTTGCCCTGCAAGGAAGCTTAGCAGAAGATTATTACATTTCCAGATAAACAAGACCGACAAACTCCAGTTCACAACATCTCGTGAAAATAATTATTGACGTTATAATGCAAATTTAATGATCATCTTTCACTTATAGCACAATTTCTAGATTGACTATGCTAGCTATTTCATTACAGTTCACAGCGATTTTAATGAGATTGTCGTAGCTTTATGTCATAATTACTCTATTTATGGTAAGAATCCGCCCGAAGTCTGCTAACATTAGCCGATTAGGACTGCTCGCAGCCCGCATACTGCAAAATCAACAAGTTAGCTGCTGAAAACTCAAACGTGTTAGCGTTTACTTTCTCTTTGACTAGGTAGCCAAATTGTTTTAGCTATCATGTAAACGTTTCAATTACATATGGCGAAGATGAGTCGTACTTTGCTTGGCACACAATGTTTATCGGTGTATAGCGTGTGTGAATGAGAACAATGTTGTGAAACGTTAGCATGCTAATCACTGTTAGCATGCAGACGTTAGATGAGGTTCACCACTAAACTGAGCTTTGTTGATGGCGTTTGGATTAAGATGGAGTCGTATTGTACGTGTAGTTTCCGCCAACAAGTGAATGTCAAAGGTTGAGAGGGGTGAATTTTGGTTTAAATATTTTTAACAAGATATGACTGCCGTTGCTGTGCCTCCTGGCAGATATCACTCCGCCTTCATTCAGCACCGCAACCACTCGCGGTGACAGCAGGAGGAGGGGAAGTGGCGTAGGGATACAGTAGTGCCTTCCACACCAGGCAGCCTCGAACGGTGTGCCCGGTGCAAACTGCTAGCAGTACCCTGACAATGAAGATCACTGATTCACTGTTTATTTTTGGAAAACACTCAGTAAGAAGTGGAATTTTTACGGAATAAGTATTTATTTGACATATAAAAGGTCCGGATAAGGTAAGCGAACGCCTGCTCCACTCTTTAAAGCGCATATCATGCAGAGTTAATGAAGTCTCTTTAGTAGCTGCTAGGCTAGTTGTTAGCTTGTTAGCATTGGTAGCTTTATGTTAATTTGGATGAGGAGGGGGGCACGGGGGCGAGCTGGTGCGAGCAGCAGACAACAGGAAGAGCTCAACATTATTTCAGTAAAATACAAGACTCGCAGTTTGTTCATAATATCTCAAGTTTAGATAAGTAGACAGAAAGTAAGTGTAAAGTCAGTAACTTTAAGCAGTTAGCATGTTCTGCAGCTACCCTGTTTAGACAAAGTGTTTTAATTAGCTTTGAATGGTTCATTAGCATACCTGCTTAGCTTGCTAACTGACTGAGCTAAATCTTTCAAAGCCATGTTGCCTCTTGTTACGTTCTTGGTCAGTTAACAGATTAATAACTCGGTGAGAACAACTTTAAACCACACTAGTTATTAGCTACTGCAGTATTTAAGTCTTATTTTTTGTAAAAGTGAAAATAGAAAGCTAGCTAGCTGATTTCCCATCACAGTCCAAATAACAGAGCTAACTTTGAGCTAACAGCCATGATGTTGACAGAGACTAATAACAAATGTGAAATATATGAATGAAATAATGTTAAAGGTGTTTGTATTTTATGAATTGTTGTTAATAGAACAGACTGTTGTAATGTATACCTGTGTCTCTACAGTTTACAGATGTTCACAATGCAGGATTTACACTTTCAAACTGTTCATGGAAAGTGATGACGGAACTCTTTTCTGCTAAAAATAACCATCAAGGCATTCAGAAGTGGCTTTATATTTATTAATGGTAGTTATAATATATGTTGTCAGTTAATAAAAAACAATAATAAGCTAACAAAATCAGACTTTAGTCGCTTGGGCTAACAGTAGTTTTAAAAAATGTCAGGACAAGCTACAGTATTTACAGCTCTGAGATCCTTATTTAGAGATGATAGTTTCATCATTTTAAAACCATATTATGATACGTCTAACAGAGCAAGATGCAATATATCTTCTTTTTTCTTGGATCTGATTAAAACCAAAAGATGATTTTCATATGGAGCAAGTGGATATTTACCCGTGTGGAAGAAACACCAGCCTTCATGTTATCTGTGCAGTTGCTGACTTTATTGATCAGGCGTCGGTGTGACGTGACGATCCACATTAAATTGTTAACGTCATCATAGAGTTTAGTGTTTCCTCTGTCAGTTACATTCAGTCAGTATTTAGTGCTTCAACATCTCTGACCTCATGTTACCTCACATAAATGATTTGAATGAGTTCTGGTATTCGATCAATACTCTGTATTAGCAGATTCTGTCAGCTGAGGTATCAGAAAAATGAGAGAAAAAGTTAAATCTGTGCATCCTTAGTTGACCATTCTTGTTACTTATCAGCCAGTTAATACACCACTGATTCATCCTCAGTAAGTTAATGTCGGCCGATTGGTCTGGCTTTAACCAGGAGTCCATTTTTTACTTTGACCACTGGACCAAATTATTTACAGTTGATAAAATGTGTTGAAAAAAACTGGTGACAGTTTTAAGCTGAGTTTAACTGAAAGCTCTAAAGAACAAATCAATAAATACATGTTTTATGTAAAATCCATCATGGAAAGTTAAATAAAACCATCTATGAATGAAGGTTTGTCTGACAGGTGTGTCCTCTCTGCAGGTGATGGAGGAGGTGGAGAGTACAGCAGGCGGTGGTGCTGACCTGCTGATGGAGTGTGAGAGAGACAAAGAAGAAGAAGAGGAGGAGGGGCGTGATGAAGGTGAAGAGTTAAAACAAACCTGCTGGATCAGGTGTTTGATATTTCCCCGTTCACATTTTTAATACTCAATCCAAAACAACAGAAGGATTTTAACAGCAACAGATGCTTTTAATGCCTTTCTCATTTTAAGAGAAACAGAAACTTCTTTTTCTCTTAACAAAGCAAGTCAAACATCTCAGATGTGTTTAATGTCTGAACACAACCAGCTGTTCAAGAACGGAATAGAAAACTATCAAATCAACAGTGTGATTGAAACCATGAAGTATCTGATGAGACATGAAGTAAAGAAGACTCAGATGTTACAGTTTCTCCTCTCTCTCTCTCTGCAGCTCTGGAGGCTGCTGTCTGTCTGATGGAGGAGGAGGAAACAGACCCCCCCCCAGCCAGGATCATCCCCATCCCAGTTCAAGCAGTCAGCAGCTGCACCCCCCCCCCACATAACAACACAGTGCAGGTAACAGGATGCTCCTGACAGCACTGATCTGAAGGTGTCAGGTGTTCACTACATGCACTTTATGTTCTGATCAAATTCATACTGTCTTTGTTTGTTATTGATTATCTGTAGAAGTTTTAAAAGGTGAACTTCAGTCATGTTGTCAGTCTGAAAAGTTTGCTTCAGAAGGTGTGTGTGTGTGTTTGTGTGTGTATTCAGTCTTCAGGTGTTCCTCTGGGCTTCATGGTGAACGGTTGGCTCGTCTCCCTCCTGCCTGGAGGTCAGTGCAGCTCTTCTGGGTTTAACTGCACTCTGAGTGGAGGTTCTCTTTATAGAACTGAGCGAGATGATCTTATCAGGGTTCTTAGAGCCATTATGATCACAGATAGCTGTTCTTTTACAGAACGTTCCTGTACAAGAGTCTCTGTTCACATCTTTTCCAGACCTGTAGTTGGTTTGTTTTGGTCTGAATCAGTAAAAGCTGGATGAGAATGTTCAAATATCAAGAAGGCAACGTACTTCCTCATAAATAAATAAATGTATCTAACAAAATTTTAACAAAATCAATCTCACCACAAGGTCCATGTTGTTGCTGTAGCAGCTTTCAATCAGATCACATGATCTTCATCAGCAGATGTAGTTTGTCCGGTTGTTGATGTTTCCATTTGATATCAATGATGTTTGAAAGCTTGAAACAGCAGTCAACAAAAACAATCTGCTGATGAAGACTGATTGAAGTGGTCAAAAGCTCTGGAATAAGTAAATGGATCTCAAATCTATTGATCTCATGGAAGCGTTTGTAAATTATTCCCATGTTCATCGTGCAGGTGGCGGTGCACAGCTGAAGCTGCGCGCTCATCCTGGAGGTTCAGCCAGTGGTTTCACCACAGTCCAGATCCCCATCACTCTGACTGGGACTCAGAACGTCAACACCACCCCCTCAGCCACTGCTCCATCCCCCGCTCCTGCTGATGCTGCTGCTCCTGGACTTGAGGCTGACCCCACCCCTATCATCACAGGTAAACACCACCAGTGTGATTGAATTTAAAGAAGATGATCGTTTTCTAACCTCAGTGTCTCTCTGGTGTGCAGGTGTGGTCTCAGGTGAAGCAGCTCAGAGGGTTTTGAGTGACCACAGTGTGAACTTCAAATCCAGCCCCCCTCTGACAGGGCTGAAGACCCCACCCAGAGCCTCCCCCCTGACCCTCTCCTCACTGCAGGCTACACCCCCAGCACCACACCGGACCAAGCCCCCTCCCAGCAGCAGTAGACCTGCAGCTCCTCACAAACTGCTGCGCAAAGGTTTGATTGGTTTGACTGAAGCTGTGCAGATCTGAATGTTTTTGTTAATCTTCTACGTTACAACCACAACGTGGCGTTCACACTAAATCCGAGATTCAACAACACTTTGTGCAGTTCTACTTTGAACAGAAGAAAACCAAAACTAATGCCTGAAAGATGTGACAGTTTGTTCTGTTTTATTTATGTCACCAGACTACAGTCGATGTTGAAAATACTACTGCAGTAATATTAAAATGAGGTCACTACAGTCTAGAATGGATCTTAATGGGAAATCAAATCATGGAACAGCTCAAACTGCAGACAGCCGACCTAAATTTCTGACCTCCCAGAAATCATCCAATCTTCTGATCGTTCTGCACATGAATTGGGCATCGTGACCTTTAATGAACCCTCAGTCCATCCTCAAGGCCAAACGTTGGAGTCTGGCTTGAGTCTGACACGAATCCAAACAACAATCGAATAGAAATATTCTACATATCTGCTGCATCATTTTACATGTTTCACCAAAATTCAGCCTGACAGATTTGGGATCTGTGGACACGCCACTAGAATTTAAATAAAGTTCTGTGAGCTTGAACTGTGTGTTGTGGTCTGTCTCCCCTCAGGTCAGCTGGGACCCGTCTCTCCTCCTGACTGTCTCATCTGTATGTCTCAGTACAAACTCATCATGGAGCTCAGAGGGTTCGTGTGTGTAAGTTCAGCAGCTACTCGTAGACAAGCCCACTTCATACGAGCTCACTGTGTAGATGCAGAAGGAGTCTGTGCTCTCTCCATTTAAACAAAACACTGCTGCTGTAAATATTGAGTCTTCAAATATAATTCCACCTCCACTTTCCAAACACAATTGGCAGTAAAAAGTCTGTCATGTAGAAGCAGTGACACATCTCATGACTTTTACTTTGAAATCAAAGCAGTGAATGCTTCCTCATTGTGTGGTGTCATAAAACCTTCCACAAGAGCTAGACGTGTTTTGATGAATGTGATATCATGCTGTCAGGGGGTGATAATCCCTCCTCCTCCTCTTCCTCCAGCTGTGTAGCCCTGCGATCACTCAGAGTCTGAAGAACCTGAAGAAGAAGACCACCAAACAACGCAGGAGGAGCAGAAACAAGATCAAGACGTCCAAAACCTTCAGAGACCCTCAGAGCTCCAGTAAAGTGTCCAAGACTCGACCAGGACTCTCTGCTGTGAGTTTACATCAGTCAGCTCCTCATCAGTACCAGATCACTGCTCTCAATTCCTTTTTTTAGCTTTAGCTTCTGTTAAGAGTATTTTCGCAACACCTTCCTCACAGATAAAGAAACAAACAACCCATGTTATGTTATATCCACAACACTGTTATTACTCAAATGACATATCTGACGTTGGTCTCCAGTAGCAGCACATTCAATCATGTCTGCAGTGTTTTTATACTCACATGTTTGACTGCTGAACATCTCCACACCTCTGCTCCTGCTGTTTGAACCACTCAGTAACTGTATGCAGAGTAATCAGATTACTGAAGCTCACGTAAACATGCTGAATGTTTCTGGTCACATGATGTCTGACATGAATCTACTTCCTGTGTCTCCTTTCAGTCTAAAGGCATTTCTCCGCTCTGGAGGACCCACAGACTGTCTGATGACTTCCTGTCAGACCAGATCATCAGCCCCAGCCCCCCCTCCACCACCTGCAGCCCCCAGCACTACCAGTCTGAACCTCCACTTGACCCTCCTCATGGTAAACTGGTGATACTGGTGGAGGACTTCTATTATGGCTTCACCTCCGGACGAAGCTCCGTAGAACCCAAAGTGATAGGTAGTAAATTCACCGGACCGCACCGTTGCATCCACTGTCCCAAGACGCTCCGCAACAACATCAAGTGAGTCACACACACATATCTGTTTGAAAAGTGTAATGACCTGTTTGAATTCAAGATAGACATTCTGAAGTAGTTTGCCTTGTAGTCCAGCAAAGGGTGCTCTAAAAGTTCAGTTTGACTTATTTCATGCCCTGTTGACTGATCAGTAAACTAAGCTAGTAACGTAAAGTTGTTTGCTACAAAAATGGAGGACACTAGCAAGCGGACAGTCACGACACCAAAGCATCTGAGAAGCAGCGTGTGGAATGTTTCGGGTTCTACACCGTAGATGGCAAACACACAACAAAGATAAGACAGGCAGCTGTCTACTGCGTGGCGACAACAAACCTGCAGACTCAAGTGCTAACTTGCAAACCAAGTTAGGCAGCAGAGGAACCACAGACAAGCAGAGCTACGTCAAGTGTACAACCTCGTCTGACTGCCTACCGTTCAGCTGCAGCAGGCCGCCTGCCGGCTTATCAACGATAAGATATAGAGGGGTTTCAGGATGTCATGGTGGAGCCACAATATGAAACAGTCTGACACACAGTGAGCTGTGACTGTCACATAAACATGTGTCATTTCAAATTCATTGACAGCCCTAGTATGTCCTACAACTACATGTTTCCTTCTCATCTTCCTCTTCCGGGACTCTGACAGCAGCAGGATGAGGTTGTTGTTTTACTGTTTAACTCGTGTGCTGATGCGTCTTGCTGCTCCAATAAAGATGGAAAGTGTTAACTGCAGCTCCTAAAATAATACTCAAAGCCAGAGAGAAATGGAAACGAGCTCCTCGTCTTCTCCTCCTCAGTGTTGTTTTTGTCATTAACCTAAAAAGTTGAGTTTCAAGATGCAACATGAGCACAATTCTGCAGCTGATGGAGACGATGTTTTAGATCCAGTATTAAACAAAACAGCTTGTAGCAGGTTTATACTGCAAGTGTGATCATCCAGAGAGTAAAGTCTGTCTGTCTGTGTCTGTCACTCTCTCTCTCTCTCTTTCTGCCTGTCTATCTCTCTGTCTGTCTGTCAGGTTGATGAGTCACATGCAGCAACATGTGTCGACGATGTCTCAGCAGGACAGAGACGTGGACTCTCTGTCTTCATGTCCTCACTGTTTCCGTCACTTCACCTCTCCGTTCAAACTGCAGTGCCACCTGGAGGCCGTTCACAGTCAGTACGAGTCCACAGGTCTGTAACACACACACACACACCTGCACTTTAGTGTCACCTGAGCTGTTCCACATAGAGACAGTCATGTCTCCCAGACGGCAGAGGTGTGATCACATGATCCTGTTGAAGGTGAGACAGGTTGTGTTCTCACGTCATTTCCTCTATGAAGAGAGAGGTTATTAGTCAGTTAATTAAAGCAAGGCGTCATGGGATAATGTGATGTCAGTGTATAAACAGTGGATTATTGATGTGGCTGTAAACATCACCAGGGTCTCGTGGGATTATCTGTGATCCAGTTTGATGCTGTTGTCAGATCAGATGTTGTGTGATGTCATGTGTTTGTGTCGTTTACAAAGCCAAGTGTAAGATCTGTGAGCTGGAGTTTGGCAGTGAACCGGCCTTCCTCTGGCACATGAAGAGCACTCACAAGCCAGGAGAGATGCCCTACGTCTGCCAGGTCTGACACTGGGAACCAGAACCACTCCTCCCACATCTTCATCAACACTATTTTTATTATTATTATATATGTGAATATTTGTGTGTGTGTCCTGCAGGTGTGTGACTTCAGGTCGTCGTTCTACTCAGACGTCTGGTCTCACTTTCAGCAGGTTCACGCTGATACCAAACACCTGCTGTGTCAGTACTGTCTGAGAGTGCTGCGCAGCAACACCTGCTACCAGCAGCACTTCGCCCGACACCAGGTACACAGCAACACCTCCAAGAAGACAAATGAACACTCTCATTAAACATGTTCAAGACCAGAGGAGTCGTGGTTACAGGTTGTTCGTCCGTCCGTCCGTCTCAGGAACGCACAAACGTCCACTTGGACTGAAGGATGAACTGATTAGGTCAAAGGTCACTAAGACCTCACAAAACAGTTTTTGGGCCATACCTTGAATTGATGCAGTGATTATGACAACATGTCATACAGATGTTTCACGAGATACAACAATGAAGTGATTTTACCCAAAAGGTCAAAGATCAACTTCACTGTGACATCATAATGTCCATTATTCAGCACCATAACTCAGGAAGAGAAGGGCAGACTGGGACCATGTCTCACACTGAATAGGGGACACTTTTGACTCGAAGGTCAATTCTGAATCAGGGATTAAACTGATCTGGATAAATGAAGAGCTGGTGTTGACATACGTCCCATCTGACATGCTGTGTGTGTGTGTGTGTGTGTGTGTGTGTGTGTGTGTAGAAGAAGAATGTGTTTGGCTGTGATAAGTGTCGTCTCCACTTCCTGTACGTTAAAGAACGTATTGAACACAAACTGCTGCACCACAGGACCCACATCAGACCTCCACAACTCACCGGACTGAAACCTGGAACCAAGGTACACCTCGAGACCCCAACAAATCAACAACATGAAACACAGCAGATATAATGTCCTGTCACAAAATAACAACAAACTAAATTCACATCAGCATCAACCAGAGGAGACATCTGTGGTCTGTCATCTCAGTAACAGCTGTCTGTCTCTCTGCCTGTCTGTCTGTAGGTGACTGTGAGGACTTACTCTGTGGTCGAAGCATCTAAGATTGAAGACCAGCTAAAGAGAACGGCTCCATGCAGGGTCAGTCTGTAAAGTCCAGGTATACTGAGAAACTGTTAAGTGGTATGTAGTCCAGTCCAGACTGATCAGCAGTCTGTGTTTACTGCTAATTAGCTAATGTTACCATGCTAACATGGTAAACATTATACCTGCTAAACATCAGCATGCTAGCATTGTCATTGTGAGCCTGTTAGCATTTAGCTCAAAGCAGCGCGGTGTGTAAGCAGCATCAGTCTGCTTTGTTTCCTGGCCATCAGTCGTCGTCAGATCGTTCTGTCGAGTCACATCATGCCGGTCTGAGAGTCCACCTCAGTCCTCCACATGTTCTGTTTGGCTCTTCTCATGTTGTCTTCTTCTGTGTTCCAGGTGGTAGATGTTGTCCTGCCCCCGCCCAAACAGGAAGCTTCTAAGAGGAAACCAGTGGAGAGTCTGGGACCACTGCTGTCCAACCTGAGCCAGGAGAGGTACTCTAAGTATCTGTAACTCATTGTCCAGTCCTGTCGTGTTCTTCTGTTTGTCCGTCAGCTGCATCA
Source organism: Enoplosus armatus (assembly GCF_043641665.1). Lineage (NCBI taxonomy): Eukaryota > Metazoa > Chordata > Actinopteri > Centrarchiformes > Enoplosidae > Enoplosus > Enoplosus armatus. The sequence goes on from NC_092195.1 coordinate 22,120,129, forward strand.
CAGACAGTGTGTCTGTTCTGTTACAAAGAGACGATGGAGTCTAAACACGTGTTTCATGAAGTTAGGACTCTGAGAAGGAGGAAGTGCAGCAATCTGTTTTTAAGTGTTAATCTGAAATCGGAGTCTTTAAGAAGTATGTCTGTAAAAACCTCTGTATACATCTGGACGTCCCGCACCATGTCTCTCCCCTCTCTCTCTGTGTTTCAGTGAGGCAGCCGGTGTCTCTCGTCCCTCTCCGCGCTGCGTAGAGTGTCTGTCTTTATTTCGGGACTTCAGGTCTCACTTCCCGTCTCTGGTTCACTGCTCGCTCTGCAGGTTCATCACTTGCTGCTCCACGTCCTACGCCAACCACATGATCAAGTAGGTCACAGCGTCACACGTGTGCATCTCGTTGGATTGATAAGTTATTGAGTCCATAAAATGTTGTCCAAGTGACGTCTTCAACAGTTTCAAACCCAAAGAGATTCAGTTTACTGAGACGTGTTAATGATTAAGAAATTACTCTGTCGTATTCCAAAATAAAGTCATTTTGTCTGTGTGTTGATGTTTTTACAGTAACCATGCGACCTGCAGGAAGAAGCCTCAGTACAACAGCATCTTTCAGTCAGACTCCAGGTACTGATGACTGATTCATTCACCCACAGGCTTATTTAATGTACAACCTCAGTCAATAGATTCAGTGTTCTGGGGTTTCATTTCTTGTCTTGAAAAAGTTTAGAAATCAAATCAAAGTTCATTTAGACCTGAAATCTTGTTTTCAACTCACGTCCTAATTTAGATTCAAGGGCTTGAAGTTGTTAAATCTGTACTTTGTGTTTTTTATAAAACATAATAAATGTACTTGTTGAATTCAACACAACACATATTTAGTTGTGTTTCTTCAGTTGATAATCTCATGAAACATCTGAACCAGAAGGGACCTGATCAATATTATAGCTGCACTAATCAATATGTTTATCTTGACATTGAATCAGCTGACTGTGTCCAATGGGAAGATAATGCTGCTCCTGTTAATAAGATGATAAACTGACTGTGTGTGTGTGTGTGTGTGTTTCAGGTTGTCACAGAGGTTGAGGTGTGTGTCGTGTATATTTTCCACCTGCAGAGGAGATGTGATGGCCAATCACCTGACAGAGAGACCGGAACATCACTGCATCATGTTAACACACACCGGTAACACACACACACTTAATTTGTTCCTTTGAGACTTGATAACTTGATAACCTTAAACCAGGACTTTAATGATTTGAGTTTAACAGATTAATGTCCCCACAACATGAGTAATACAGGCTCTCTCTCTCTCTCTCTCTCTCTCTCTCTCTCTCTCTCTCTCTCTCTCTCTCACACACATACATACTGATACTGATGATATACTTTTACTGTGATACTGACAGTACTCCTGTACTTTTACTGTGATACTGACAGTACTTGTATACTGTTACTGTGATACTGACAGTACTCATATACTTTTACTGACAGTACTCACATACTTTTACTGTGATACTGACAGTACTTATATACTTTTACTGTGATACTGACAATACTTATATACTGTTACTGTAATACTGACAGTACTCACATACTTTTACTGTGATACTGACAATACTTATATACTGTTACTGTAATACTGACAGTACTCACATACTTTTACTGTGATACTGACAGTACTTATATACTTTTACTATGATACTGACTCCTTATATACTTTTACTGTGATACTGACAATACTTACATACTTTTACTGTGATACTGACGATACTTACATACTTTTACTTCAGGAAGGTTTTCAATGCAGTATGTTTACCTGTAGTGGAGTATTTTCACAATATGGTATAGTACTTGTACTTCAGTAAAGGATCTGAGTACTTCTTGATCTGCTGCCTCCAACTGTCATTAAGAACAAACTGTGTTGCTGTTTCAGAGCCGAGTGTTAACAGCACTGAAACACAGAACGCACAACCAACTCTCAGCTGTTCCAGGTAAATACACACAAATCACTAATAATAATGAATCGCGAATACACATCTAACACCAGTGATTATCATCCTTCTCAGTAAAAGCCTTTCAGATGCCAGGAGTCTGAATCTGCAACAAGATCTTAGGCAAAGAAGCAGAATATGAGGGCAGCAGGCGGTGAGGTGCAGAGGTGTTTGAGTTGGCTTCAAATGCTTACATGTCGCTCAGTAAAGCACAGGGTTGGGTATCAAACCAATATACTGTCTGAATACTAGAACTGAGTACCGAAAACTGTCATCATCTAAGTTTTATTACAGATAGATATACATTATATATAGACACATTTATTTATTACATCTCATGTGTTGTTGACATATTTTTTGTGCAGTTAAAGCATCTCAACACAAGGCTCGTTCTTCTCGTTCTTTCTTTCAACACATCTGATGGTTCTTTCTTCTTCTTTCTCACATCCCTTTCTTCTTCTGGTCTTTACATCACTTCCTGTCCAGCCATCCATCAGTTCAACAAAATCAAATCTGATCAGAAATCAGCTCAGGCTGAAACAGTTTGTTTTCTTTTTTAATTTTTATTTATTATTATTTACCCCCCCTCCCGTCAGTGTTACATCATCCATTGGTCAAGGGGGCGGAGCCTTCATCCCCATCCACCTCCTCCCCTCCGGTCAGACTTCCACCCAGCTGTCAGTCAAACCCCTCACCTCCCCCTCCCCCCTCTCCTCTCCCCCAGCCATGACCATCAAGTTCCTGGGGCCCCGCCCACAGCCTGAGCAGGTGAGCAGAGGGGTTTTTAACACAGGTGATCACCTGACTTTGTGTTTACTGTATTGTTTGATACAGTCAACTGATAGGAGATCAGTACAGGGACCAGTTATCAGCTGATTAAAATCAATATCAAGATATCGACTAAAATATGTTTCTGATATTGATGAAGATCAATATGAGTCACTAATGGAAACTAATGCAGTTTTAAACCTTCAGTATTTCATTTTGTAGTATATGTCAGAATCATTTGAACAGCAGATTTCTCTGATAACATATATGGCTGCAATGATTATTAGAAATATTATGTCTTTTGTAATTCATCTACTGATTATTTTCTCAATTAATGGTTTTGTCTATAAAATGAATCTGGAAACAAAAGTTCATTCACATTTTCTCTTCATTCACCTTCTGGAGGTTTGGAGGAAACATGAAATAAGATGCACTGTGGTGAATATCACATGTTGGTGATGATGATGATGACGATGTTTGTGTCTTCCTCCTCCTCAGTGTCCGGTCTCTCCTCTGTCGGCCTCCCAGCTCTCGGTGGTCCTCTTCTCTCTGTGTCACGGCCTCCCTCGGGCCTCTCAGCGTTACCAGACGTCTCCTCTGACCATCCGGTCGTGGATCCGGCAGCAGGAGCGTCAGCCGTCAGACAGGAAGTGGTGCCGGAGGACGGAGAAGGTGGCGGAGTGGGTGTTGAGTCAGAGAGAGCAGCAGCTGAGTGTGAGCGAAGACGTCCTGCTGCAGACGGCGAGGAGAGCTCTGGGAGAGGACAGCCAGCTGATGGACTGGTACAGCTGGACTGTAGACTTCATGCTGAGTCTGCAGACCACAACCACCGACAGCAGCCCGCAGCACCGAGGAAGACTGCCAAAGAACATCAGAGACAACAGCCACACATTCATACACTCGCTGTCCTCACAGGTCAGAAGTTATTCATTAATACTTAATCCATTTGTTAAAGGAAAATCAATATCAATTCGTCAATATCACAAATTTACCTCAAGCGCTGATCCAACAGTCTGCAGTGAATCCTCCTTCATCAAACTATAAAGTTCAGTTTGTGTTGATTCAGCCGTAGTGTTTCTATCATTTTATATAACGAGAACACAAACCCTTCTCTGTTGGCTCTGTTAGCATGGTAGCTAATGTCATCATTAATAAAACTGCTGATTTAGTGGTTTCATAACGTCCTTCAACGGCGGTCACAGAGCAGTGGACACACACACACACACACACACACACACACACATTATATGGGCATGAGTGTGTTAAACCTGAACAAAATGTTCATCAGATTGATGATTGTAATGTCAGCAGGACAAACTGTCGGCCACGTTTCTTGGGCTGATCAATCAAAGTGATTGTGTTTTTAATGTGATTGATTGGTGTTCAGATCCACAGTAAACGTGTTCCTCCTCACTGTGTGGCCTCCATGGACGAGTTCTCCATCTTCATCGATTCAGACGGCTTCTCAAATCAGAACCCTTCATCCTTCCAGCTGTTTGGCTTGTCTGAAGACAAACCTGCGTTTGATGTCGTCCTCTCTGCTCTGTCTGACGGGACGTTCCTGCCCCCCCTGCTGTTCTTCAGAGGAACCCCATCACATGTTCCTGAAGGGTTCCCAGACAACGTTCTGCTGGAGGCTCGACAGGAAGGATTCACAGACCAGGAACGCCTCCACATCTGGTTCAACAAGGTCTGTGAGAGGATCTGAATCAGCATAGAAACAAAAACTACAAGAAGTTAAAAGCCTTTCCTCCCACTCTTACTGTGAAATCCGTCCCAGCTGACAGTTTGGTCATGTGACATCATGTTTCCCTCTCTGTGCAGGTGTGGTGCCCCCGTGAGGCCTCTCAGTGTATCAGTGATTCTGTGTTGATGGTGGACGTCCATCGTGGTCACCTGACAGACGAGTTCAGGGACAGTTTGACCTCTGTATCCACAGACGTCGTCTTCATCCCGTCAGGATGCTGCTGTCGCCTGCAGCCGCTGGACGTCTGCGTGACGCCGGTGCTCAGAGACTTCCTGCAGGTACTCTCACCTGTCTGGTCTGTCTCACCTGTCTGGTCTGTCTGGTCTGTCACACCTGTCTGGTCTGTCTCACCTGTCTGGTCTGTCTGGTCTGTCTCACCTGTCTGGTCTGTCTCACCTGTCTGGTCTGTCTTACCTGTCTGGCCTGTCTCACCTGTCTGGTCTGTCTTACCTGTCTGGCCTGTCTCACCTGTCTGGTCTGTCACACCTGTGTCTCGTGCTGTTTTTGCCCCTAAAGTTTGAAATATTTAACTTCTGTGTGTTAAATCATCCTTTGTTCTTCTTCGCTGATCTTCATCTTTTGTGGTGTTTCTGACACAGCTTCATGTTAATCAAAGTTTTACAGGTTCTGTCTTTAAGTGAAAAATAAGTTTGATAAGTATAATTTCTTTCAGTTTTTTAGTTATATCTCATGTATTGATCCTTCAGGCTCGGTGGACTCAGCTGGTGTCTCAGGGGGGTCTAGATGGTCTGGGTCTGGATCAGCTGGCTCTGACTCTGGCCTGTTGGCTCAGTGAAGTTTCCTCCACCCTGAACTCAGAGACGCACATTCTGCACAGGTCTGAACCACTTTATGTATAAATATATATAATATATACTCACTGTTGGAGTTGGGTTAGGGTCAGCAGATTATTTTCTCCATTAATCGATCGATTGTTTGGTTTGTAAACATTCTGCTGTCACAATGACCCAGAGCCCCGTCACATCTAAGTAACCAAGATGTCTGAAAACACGTCCACATTTCACCTAAATTCAGCCAAAAGAGATTCAGATGAAAGCCCTGACTCAAGCGTCTCAGAGGTGCCATGATGAGAGCTGGTCCAGAGCTGGTCCAGTTCTCTTAAAGGAACGGAGCTTCAGGGCTTTCCTGTCTCATCTCCTTTAGCAGAGGCTACGCTGGACCATCCTTCACCAATTCCTTGCCGTCCCACAATTCCTTGCGGCAGCAACATTTAAAACGACCACGGCAGACCCACATCAATAACATGATCATGTAGCCTAGTATGAGTGCAGTTGGGTCCTCTTAGCTGCGGCTGTCTTCTCCTGAGTCCTGATGAGTTCTCCTTCACCGATCACAGGAAGTCACAGTTGTGTCCTGAGCTCCTGTTGAGCTGCTTCCCTTTGTCCTGTTCCTGAGTGTGCTGAAAATGAAACCCCTCAACTGCTCCTTACTGAGACTGAAGGAAGAGAGTAAAGGCTGGAACAGTCCAGGTGATCTCCGTCAGAACAGATTCACATCCACAGAAACTGAAACTGAAATCAGATTCACACTGGACTCGCCCTTCGATTGTACGTTGTTAATAAAGTTCTGTTGACAAAACAAAAACTCAGAGTTTAAGCACAGAGCGGGACGACGGAGGAGGTGTCTTGTATGTGGATACATTTTGGACTTTGTTTTTCACATAATTAAATAAGAAGGTAGCTAGCTTAGCAGATCTCAGTAGCTCCACCCTCCTGTTTTATAAGACCTTTAACCAGATGTTTGTCTGTAAATGACATTAGACTTTAATCCAGACCAGTTGACTTCACTGCCACTGAAACGAGTGCCAACTAAAGCCAGTCTTTGTTACCGCGGTAACTCCTCAGGTCGTTTGCCGTGGCGTGTAACCTGCAGGAGGTGGAGGATCGAGGAGAGGCGCTGAGGATGATCCGAGCTCTGACCGAGGTTCTGGTCCAGCCTCTGGAGACCTCAAAATCTCCACCCTATCCAGAACCAGAACCACAGCTGGAGCTGCTGCTGGTGATGGAGGAGGAGGAGGACAGGGAGGTGAAGCAGGAGCGTGACGAGGAGTTGCTGTTAAAAAGCCCCTCAGCTCTGCGTCTGTTGTTTGATGGCGACAGTGATCAGGACTCGTTTCACGGTTTCCATGGCGACTGATTCAGTTTCTCCAGCTGGTGCGTCTCAGCCTTGAGACAACCTTGAATGAACGATCATCTTGACGTTCGTTCTGTTAAACGCGATCGATGATTTCAGGATGTGAAGTGTAAAAACTCATCTGAACTCTTTTTATTCAGGAACATGAAATATTGTGATGTTTTATAATAAAATAAAGACAGTGTTGGACTGAGAGGGGACTGTGTTTTTGTGGATTTAAAAGTTCATGGATCTGAGCTGGTCTCCTCATCGTGAACTTTCACTTCAGTTTTCCCTCCCACACTGTTACATGAGGTTTCACCACACACACTCGAACACTCCTCCAGGTTCAGGTCTCGCCTCTGATCCAGTTCTCAGTGGTTTCAGGTTTAAACTGTGACGTTAGTTTGAATTATTGACCATTAGGATGATTTATTGCTGAGAATCAGAGAAACGTTGAGCTATTATCATCGAGAGGAGGCTGATGTTTATACACCGGGGGGGGTGTATAAACATCAGAAAGGAAGGATTGAAGGACAGGAAGACAAGAAGAAAGGAAGGAAAGAATCTGAAAAAGAAAGGAAGAAAGATGATGAAATCTTCTCTCTGATTGCTCGACGTGAAACAAACGAGAGTCTAAAAGTTATTTCAACAATATTTTACTGAATTTCGAGAACAGAATGTAAAACAAACACATGACAGCAAAGACAGACAGGAACAGATCAGAGACCAGAACCTGAAACAAACCAACAGCCCACAACAACCTGCAGGTCCAACAAGGTCACACAAACACACAGCAGGTTTATTTTATTTTAAAATAAATCTTTTCTAAGATACCATGACCATGTTGACGCCTGATAACGCTTCTGTCTGAGAGAAACCTGGGAACGTTCTTCAGTCTCGTGCTGCCGACAATCAGTAAATCAATTAAGACATTTGGACATCATGACCATCAGCATGTAGCAACTCACTGTGTCACTGTTCTCTATTTATCTGGACCCCCTCGCCCCCTCCCAGCCAGCCACACCTGGATCAACACACCTGGGTGACTGAAACTCCCGATCTCTTAAACCCACCAGTCTGATGGGAACAGTTTTTCTCACCAGCTGTTTGTATTTAAACAGTAAACTGGAGACGAGCCTTCTGTTGACATGAGTCTCATATACAGCCTATATGTCACACACACACACACACACACACACACTGCAGCCTCTCACGTAGGCCTGAGCTGCATTCAGCTGCATTCAGGAACATCATGTCTATGTGCAACACATCCCGCCGTCACTGTTAAATATAGAAACCATGAGAACGCCACGACCCCGCCCCCCGAGGACGGCTCTGATCAGCTGGGAGATGCATGATGGGAAGGATTTCAGTACAGTTTGACCTCCGCTGTCCTCGGTTTAAATATGGTTTTCGATTTAGGACAGATCAAACCCGAGGATTCCACCATGAGTTCAGGTCAGATAGCTCCAACGCTAACTGCTGCTAACGTCTCCTCTTTACGTTTCTGTTTCTACATCTGTTCAAACAACATGTCAGTCAGACAGAGAGGCGACCTGTGATAATTAGGCAGTCGTTGATCAGTAATAATTGTGGCAAAAGCTAATAATTTGTAAAGTTTCACGTAAAGTTAATTAGCTTCTAGGTCCAGTTAGCTTAGAGATGGCAGTTATTTCAGTAAACTTTATTTCTACAGCAGCTTTCAAAACCCCAGTTACAAGGTGCTTTACACATAAATACAATCCCACCAAATACGACAAACAGATCATTTAAACTAAACAACATAAAACCAATAATAAGCTCTAAAATGCCAGCCAATACAGGTAGCATGGAGTTAGCTTCTAGATTCATTTAACTTAAAGTTAGCTTGTTTTGTGTGGTTTTGATGAATGTTAGCTTAGAAGTTAGCTTAGAAGTAACCTTTAGGCTCTAGTCATCTAAACATAGCTGGCTATAGAATGAGCTTGTTAGCTAACAAGATACAACATGTAAATCAGACATACTTGGAGCTGTTGGAAGGTTTAAATTGTATCTTTTGATGGAGCTAGCATAGCTGCTGGGTACTTGCAATGTTAACATTTATTGAATTGTGGTGGTGAATCTGCTAAATGTCAGAAGCTAACACTGATGAGGGAGCATCTGTTTAATTTAGCAGCTACGCTATACTTGGACGCAAAGTTTGCTCTGTAAACTAATACATTACAGTACGATGCCAGGTACTAGAACACCAAATAGCTACAAAAGATAGCTTAATGCTGGATGTGCTAACTGTTCATAGCTTCCATCAGCTAGCTATAAAGACCTAACATTAAGATGGCTATGCTAGCTGTTTTTGGAAATCATTTTGAAGTGGCAGAGGGAAGTAGTATTATTACTCCTATAGTTTTTTATTTTATCATCATTTACGGCATTATTAATATTATTGTTTTGTCCTGTTGCCTGAGAGTCACTTCAGTTCGTACCTGCAGTTGTTTTTCGAGGACAGTTTTGTGTTTCATGTCTTTGTGTTTTGGTGTTGATTAAAGAATCAGAATCAGAAATACTTTATTGATCCCTGGGGGGAAATTGTACAGTACCAGTGCTCCCATTCAAGATTAGAAAGCAGCATAAATTTAGAAATAAAAGTATGAACAAAATATAAAAATAAGAAATAGAAAATAAAAATATACACATTTAGAATATTTAAGTGAAAAATAAAAGTAAAAAAAATATATGTATACAACAGCAATGTATATGTATGTATATATATATATGTATGTATTGCAAATACAGAAGATTAATTCAAAGAGAAACTAGAGAGACTGAAAGGCACATCAGGGTTACATTAGCATAATGTGTCCTTGTTAATAAGAATAATAATAATAATAATGGTAATGTTAGCTAACATGCTCAACAGAGACTGTGTTTCTGTAGTTTCAACAACTCGGCCTCTTTGTTTCTTTTCTTTGTTTTTCCTGTTTTCTGTATTCTCTCTCTCTTCCTCTGTCTGTTGTGTTGAGAGGAAATACTGCGTTAGTCTCCAGATGGTTTCTGGTGGTTTTTACAGGACGTTCAGGTTCAGACACGAAGACACACTCACACACACACACACACACACACACACACACTCTCACACACACACACACACACACACACTGTGGTTGATCCCTGTGGCGTGTGTGTGTGTGTGTCTTCGTGTCTGAACCTGAAGGATTTTAATCTGATGAATTTGAGTTTTTCTCTTTTCTGTTGAACACATTTTCTCTCAGCCTGTTTCCCATGATGCATTTCAACAGATGCTTTGGGACTTTTATTATCTTAAAAAGCATCTTAAACCTGTCCTCCACTTCCTGCCCTTCTCTGTGTCTTGTCCTTGTATCCTCAGTGAGCTGCAGGAAACTCTTCAGTTATATTTATTAGTGAATGTGTTCAGTCTGATAGTTGTTATTATATATATCATATATATATATGAACTTTATTAAATATGTTGTTTTATTATTTCTTTGTTGGTTTTTTAACATCTGACCAGAAACAACCGGTGAGAACAAGTCTTTCCCTGATAAATGATAATAATAAACTAATTATTAGCACATTGAGCTGCACTTATTTGTATGAAAGCTCCCATACAAACAATGTGTAGCTGACTGAATGACTGTTCAATAAAAACGATAAAATCAAAATTTGTTGATCCCCAGAGAGGCAGGAACAAACAGATACAGATAAAGCTAGGCTAACAGTCCCCCCCCCCCTTCAAGGGTTTGTGCTAAGCTATGCTAACCATGTCCTGAACATGTTTATGTGATGGAAACACAGACATGAAACTGATGTCCGTCTGATACATCTGAAAGGATTTACCGCAGTAAATGTACAGTAAATGTACTGCAATACACAGTCACTTCTAATCTCTGCATCTGTTCTTCATCTTCTGCTGCTGCTGTGACGGTTGAATTTCCCTGCATGGGATCAATAAAGTTTATTGTATTAGATCTTAGTTGAACATTCAGATGAGCTGACAGATGTGAGGACATGAGGACAGATGTGAGGACATGAGGACAGCAGATCAGCCTGTAATCTGGTGTGAGAGCTGGATTAAACCAGATTAAAGCCAAACAGCCACTTTTTAGTTTCCAGAGGTCAGAGGTTTGTTCAGATTAAACGCTGACTGAATGTTTACCTGATGTTTTATGCACGTCGGGATTAAAGTAGATCACAGATCAGTTCTAGAGGAGACTGGGTGTTTTGGCTTCAGATCAGGATGATTACACTGAACCAGGACTGTAATTATCAGAGATTTGGAGGTTTTATGTCTCAGCAGAGTCGGCAGTGATTTTCAGATTAAAGTTTTGAGTTTCTGGCAGGAGGAAATATAAAACCTCCTCTTCACACGTTCATGTGAAAATAATGTCTGACTGAAGTAGAGAAATAAAATGGAAGCTGTGAGACACCAAAAACTTATTTGCCCTTTGCAAACGGAAACAATGTACGTGTTTATTTGCATATAGAGCGGGAGACGCTTGTGGAGGTCTGCTCAGAAGTACTCTGAGCTGTCCACTAGTGATCGGATACCAGGTCTGAACAGGGCCAACATCTCTGATGGTGGACTTCCTTCCTGCTGTCTTCTGTTCACACTCTGACAGCAGACTGCATGCTGGGACACCATTGACAATGCTAATGCCAGTCAGAGGGATGCTAATGGTCGCTAATGACTGGAGTCATCCAGCTGTGAGGATGTGGAGGCTTCAGCAGTTACAACAATAAGAGTTTTAATACTATATTACAGTATTTTATTATGTTCAGTGTTTCCATTCTCTGCTTCTTTATACTTATACACCTCAGAGGGAAATACTGAACTCTACTCAGACTATTAATAGAAAATAATATCAACTAAGAAATGATGATGATTATTATAGATTTGATTCAGAAGTCACACAATAAACTGAACATATTGATTAGTTTCCCACAGACTGATAGAAACAGACTAACTGAGACTGATCACAATGAGGCGTATTTCCCCGTTGAGAGCAGCAGAGACTGAAAATAGAAAACAGACTCATGAAGAAGTCTATTGTCTCACATCCAGCTGTGAGACAAGAAACAAAAGGTTTTATGACTTTGAGGAGTTTAACCCTTTAAATACAAACAGCTCAACGCTGCTGAAGATGAAGAGGAGCTTTGTTGGATGTGAAGTTCACATGGACACATAACTCCTAGATGTAAAGTAAAGTAAACTGAGTGGAGCATTCAAAGACAGTGTTATCTGAAACATACACAGTAAGAACGTGAAGTGGAGCCTCCATGACCCTCTCAGTGCGGGACCACCATCATGGCAAAGTGGCCCCCGAAGTCCTCCAGAGACCACACTCACAGTGTGTCAGCTGACATGACGAGTCTGCTCCTGATGCTGAAGAATCTTTTATGAGTCCAGTCCAGTGGATCTACCATACATGATGACATCACCCTCATGCAGGCACCTCATTGGCTGCCAGTCTGCTGTTCTCACCTGATTGGCAGCAGTTCTTTCACTTTATATCCTGCAGGAGATGTTAGTTTGGTTAGTACTATCATTATTATTATTATTATTATTATTAAATCTGATGGTTATTAAAGATGAAAGTAGATGAAGTTACTTTATTCATGTTCATATAATCTACATGTTGTTATCTGTGATATTATATATGTCTGACTCTGAACGCCTAATAACTCTCTCTCTCTGTTCATGTTTGGCAATCGGGGAACAAACTTGGCAGGAAAACCAGAGCAGCCCCCCCCCCCCTCCTCCTCCTCCCTCTCTCTCCTCCCCTTTTCTGTCTCTCTCTCTGTTCATGTTCATTCACAGCTCAGTCGATCAGGACCACCACATCTCCCTCCACTCTTTGTCCTCTTCTCTCATTCATTCACTCTCTCAGTCTCTCTCTCGGTCTCTCTCTCTCTTTATATTTGAATCATGTCCAGTTTGACTTTTCTGTCTGTTTATCTGAGCGGAGCCTCACTGATCCTCCTGCTGACTGCTGGTGAGTCCTCACACTGTGTGTGTGTGTGTGTGTGTGTGTGAGAGAGAGTTTGTGTTTGACATCTTGTTCATGTGATCAGTGTGTGTGTTGCAGCTGTTTCACTTCCTGTTCACTGTGTGTGTGTGTGTGTGTGTGTGTGTGTTATGGTGAATTTATTTTACTGTTTAACTGTAAGATGACATGCCCCCCCCTCCCGGCGGCCATGTTGGAGGTCATCCTCTCTGTGAACAGCTGATTGTTTCTGTAGATATTATTTAACACTGAAACAGTTTTTTATTGTTGTCCATTGTCTTTTCTTAAAAAAAAACTGAAAACGGTCGAAAAGAGAAAGTTAGTTAGCTTAGCTTAGCATAAAGACTGGAAACAGGGGGAAACAGCTAGCCTGGTTCTGTCCAAAGGTAAGACACTGGACCAGCTCGCTGTTCACGAGACAACGTTCAGTTCAGATGAAACAAACCAGAAGGAGCTTCAGGCGAGCTGCTGGGTTTGTGATGTTAGTGCTGATCAATAGTTCTGAAACTACTCATCAATTAGTTGATCAGCACAAAAGGAAACAATAGTTTAGATAATCGTTTGAGTAAAAAACCTGCAGACATCCTCTGCTGTCAGTTTCGCAAACATCTCTGTTTTCTGTATTTTTGGACAAAACAAAGACATTAATAAAATGTTTTTACAGCCGATGAATGAATCAGCTGATCTGAAGCCAGTTTGAGCTGATTAGTTTAGTTTACTGTATTTATTCATCAATCATCTCATTCAAAGAAGAAATGATTTGTACAGCTTTAGCTTCCATCTACTTTCATATGCAAAGTTCAAAGTACAAGAAATACTAAATATTATATACAAGAAAAAGAAAGTAATGAAGTAGGAAAGTAAGTAAAGAAGAAGAAGAAAGAAGGAAAATCAAAGAGGAGAAGAAAGGGAGGAGGAAGGAAAGACTGACCACTCACAGTGTGTTTGATGAACAGCTGGTTTCTGTAAAGTTTGTCTGAGAGTCATGTGACTGAGCCAACAAACGCCCCCACGCTTTTATTTTCTTAACTTCCTTTTACTCTCCTCTACTTGTTCCTTTCTTTCTCTTTCACTTCCTTTCCTCGCTTCCTTTCCTTTTCTGTCCTTTCTTCCTTTCTTCTCTTCTTCTCTTCTTCCCTTTCCTCTTTCTATTCTTTCTTTTCTTTTTTGACCTCCAGGGAAGAAATCATCACTGTCCTGCCCACACAGTTTGATTGACAGATGGTCTCTGGCAGCGTGTGTGTGTGTGTGTGTGTGTGTGTGTCACCTGGTTTTCATTACTGCCTCCCTGCAGGATGAAACTGTGTGATTGACAGGCTGTTTGAGATGCAACACTTCCTGTTTGGTAACAATTAACAGCCCGCCCCCTCAATTCCCATCAGCCTACTGTGTGTGTGTGTGTGTGCGTGTGTGTGTGCGTGTGTGTGTGCGACAGGACAGTTTAGTGACCTGAGCCTTTAATCTCATGTTGCAGAGCTTCATGCTAACATGTAGTATCCATGTGAGTCCTCAGAGGTCAAAGGTCACACATCAGATTTTACAGATTAATGATGAGAGATTATCAGAGACTGTGTGTGTGTGTGTGTGTGTGTGTGTGTGTGTGTGTGTGTTAGTCAGGAGCAAACAGGAAACAGAGAAGAAGAAGCAGCAGCAGGAAGTTGTTTCAGGGCTCACCTGCAGCGATCAGCAGCGTTCATCTGGTTTTAAAGTTTGACTCAGTTTGAGTATAAAACCAGATGAACGCAGCAGCTGAGTTGAACGTCTCCTGTCGGTTCAGGACTCTGTAGAAATGATTCAGTTGGATCAGAGTTTATGACTCCCACCAGTTTCCTACTGGGAGGTGACCAGTTCAGCCTGAGTCTGGATTTAGCTGCAGGTCCTGAGGGAGGGACTGAAGGTCATGTGATTTACCTCCTGCAGGATCTCTGCAGCATAAATTCTTACATTCTTCAGAAATTCACTGAACGAGTTTCTCTGAGTGGGAACGCCGCTCTGGACTGGTGAGACTGGTTTACTCTGCTCCTCATGAACTAGTCAGAGACACTGGACCAAACTTAGCTGGAAAGTTTTGTAGTTTATAAACTTTATTTTAAAGGAGTTTGATGACGATATTTGTAAAAGGTTCCTCGGGACAGGTTCCGTGGATGTAGGAAATCCTTTAAAGTTTGTTCCAGATCAGTGATGGAGGTCTGTTGACTCCAGCACACAACCTGGACTCACCTGCAAGTGGTGGTCCAGCAAACATCAAAGACGTCTGTCAGGATTCACTCAGGCTGGCTGGATGGAACTAAGAAGGATCCTGGTTAGGATCAGGTGTCTGGAGGATCCTGGTTAGGATCAGGTTTTTGAAGGTTCCTAGTTATGATCAGGTTTTTGAAGGATCATGGTTATGTTCAGGTTCTTCAAGGATCATGGTTATATTTTGCACATGTAAACAGCTTATGCAGGTTTTGACAAACCTGGTTCTGCTAACTGAAGTACTCGGATAGAAACCAGGATACTGTGGCCTGAGAGAAGACTCACCTGCACACAGGTGATCAGAAACCTGGACACTGTTCTGATCATGTAAACAGGGAAGAACCAGGTTTCACATGTGAACACGGTCAATGTCACTGCTGCAGGTCTGAGGTCAACTGGATCACATGATTTACATTTAAATCACAGGGATCCACACACACACACACACACCTTTTGCTCTCAGGTGTTTCAGACGGACATCAGTTTCTTCTCGGTGTGTCCTGGACACGGTTAGCCTAGCTTAGCACAAAGACTGGAAGCAGAGGGAGCTGTTAGCCGGAGCTGTCGGAACGTGCTGGATGTTAACATCACTGCGTTGTGTTTTCAGTGTCTGAGGCTCAGTATTATGACTTCACTCTGGCTCCGGACTACGACTCGGATTACAACGCCACCTTCGAGTACAGCTTCTACAGTAAGTCACACACACACTCGTCACAGGTTACTGTTCACACATTATGAGACATTTATCTGAAGGAGTTTTAGAGGTGAAGTTAGTTAACATTAGAGAAGAATCCGGAACAGAATCTGGTTTAAAGACTTTAAAGGTGTTGTTGTGGTGTGTTCAGGTAACACCAGCAGCGAGGACCTGGACAAGTTCAGTGAACCGTTCATCGACCAGGAGGACGACTCGGGAGGAAGGCAGGAGGAAGAGGAGGTGACTGTTACCATAGCAACGACCCCAAGAACCACATATCAGGGCGGGGCCGGCCGCAACGCCGCATCACTTCCTGTTTCTCTGGTAAGAATGACAGATTTACTGAAGAATCGGAGAGTTTAACCAAAGTTTAACCAGTTAAACCAGGCTTAGATAAAAGCCCAGTTAAACTAGAGTTAAACCTCAGTTTAAAATCTCAGATTTTTGTTTTAGACAACACAGATTTAAACCCGACTTAAACCTTAAACTCCAGCTGAGCTGATGACACTTTGGCTTAGTTTTACCAACAAGGATTCATTTAATCTAAGATTAGTTCTAGAGTTTAGCAAAACTAGGTTTAAAATTAGTAAATCCAGATTTAAAATTAAGCAGAGCTCTGTTGCACAGTTAAAAACTAATCTCAGTTCAGTAAATCCAAGTTTATTGATTTAAACCCAAATGAAATAGAGTTAGAACAATTCAGATGAATAATAAATGTGCATGCGTTGTAGTCGCTATAAAAGAGGGAGAACCGATAAGTTCCAGCTGCTCTGTGTTCTTTAACAGTCCTCAGGTTCAGGTCCAACAGCTGATCCGGTGTCCTCAACATGATTATTCTGCTCAATCCATCTCATTTTAAAAGTTTAAAGTTAATACCAGATCACATTTTAAACATTTAAGTTTGACATTTTGATGCAACAGAATTAAATTTTGAGTAGTTTGAGTAGTTGAGTACAAACTAAATTGAGGTTTAAATTTAATTTTAATTTTACGCTAGTTTTTAAAGTAAAACAGGATTTAATCAGGTTTAAAAAGGAAACTCAGCCTTCATGTTTTATTAACTTGAGCAGAACAAACAGAAGCAGAAACACAGAAGAACTGCTGACTCAACACATTACAGCTCAGTATGTGTGTGTGTGTGTGTGTGTGTGTGTGTGTGTGTGTGTGTGTGTGTGTGTGTGTGTGTGTGAGAGCTGATCTCTGACAGACACAGACACACTCCTTATAAACTGTTTGGACGCTTCGATGTTTCTCTGCAGATACAAAGTGGATCCAACACTAAATAACTGGAGACACAAACCTGACCTGAGGTCTGCGGTTTTGGTGGTTTCTGTGGTCTGAAGATCCTCTGTGAAGTCTGTGTGTTGACCAGAGATAAATGTGATCCACCAGAGGACGAAACCAGATCCTGAAGTTCACAGACTGAAGAATAAACCAAAAGCTTCTTTGTCTTAAACCTCTGAAGATGATATTATATAATATTATAACATTCAACATATGAACACAGTATGTAGATAAATACAAACACAGCGTCACACACACTGACACAAGCTGCATCACCAACCAGGAAAAGCGGGCAGCTTCTCCTGGACCTCAGACCCTCAGGGACCCCAAAGCTCCTGGTTCACTGTGTGGAAATAAAGACCGAAGTGATGGGAGCCTGAAGGCAACACCAGTCTGTTCACTTCTCAGTGTTCAGCTCTCATGTGGCTGACGATGTGTTTTCTGTCTGTAGGACATCGGGACGCTGGTCTGGACTCTGATCATCCTGATCAGCCTGAACACGCAGCAGCTACGACACACACTATGAGACCGACACACACTCGGCAGGTGAGACGCACACGAGGAACATGTGTGGTGTCCGAGGAAGGTCAAAGGTCATTAGAGTCATCGTGAGTCTCAGACGTCCAGTAAACTCAGGCCCCAGACCCTGATCTAGAACACATCCAAAGTCCACATAGTGCAGCTGGAACGCTCCACATACTCAACCTGTATGTTACAGCAGCTGTAGTGTTTTCTGTGTCCAGCAGGAGGAGCTGCAGCCTCACAGGTCTCAGATCTGGCAGGAGGACGTTCAGTGTGTGAAATGAAGCAGCTGACGTGTTTTATTATTATTATTATAGTTATTATATTTCAATCAGTATGATACACATTCAATATGATATACATGTGTATATATGTATATGTATATAGATATCTATATATAGATGTATATAGATATTTATATACACATCTCACATTGCTGCCGACTAAAACTAAAACTTCTGCCAACATGATGATCACTGTAGTATAGTATATTATACTATAGTATAGTATATTACACTATAGTGTAATATAATACACTTAGTAGTAGTAGCAGTATAATGTGTTGAAAACAGATCAGCTGTGGAAGAAAATGTAGACTTTAATTTTCTCCTGATAAAGTTAATGTCATGAAAATGGAAATAATTCAGATAAATGAGCTAATTTTATTCTGTTTGACACATTTAAAGGTTGAAGTTTGGACAGATTCACTTTGAGCATGAAATCACAGATGATTCATAATAAATCACTCTGACATTTAGAATTAAATCTTAGATAAAAGCTGCTGAATAAAATTTGACTCACAAGTTTTTGTTCTGAAAAAGATCTTCAAACTGTCTGTGTCAAAATAAATGGACGTTCTATAACACAGAGTCTGTTCTGTTCTATATACATATATATATGTGTATATGTATTTATATACATATACACATATATACATAAATTATATATGTGTGTGTGTGTGTATTGACGTATTTCTGTGTTGCAGCTGTCGCTGGATCAGTTGGATCCTGTAGAAACCACATGGGTCACCTGATCTGAGATGGGAGGGGTCGCAGTCACCTCTGTGACCTTTGACCTTTGCAGAGTGAACCACCTCCTGAAAATTTCAGGGGAGACACTGTTTCCCTCAGCGCGGGCTTACAGGTGGACCTCAGCCAATCACAAAGCTTCATCAGCTCCACAGTTCACTGCAACAAGAACACAGAGTCATGAACTCAGTTTAAACTATTTTTCACTGCTTTTTCACTTTTTATTTGAATGGGACAGAGACCCAACAGGACCGAGACCTTTTATTTTATTATTGAATATGGTGGGTACTCTGTGTAGGTATGGAAGTTCATTAATGACAAAACTGTTGAGTGAAAGAAAAGCCAAAACTTTAATGAAGCAGAACAAGCTGAGACTCAGAAACACAAAAACAAATTCACAGAGAAAAATCAGTCTATTAAAATTGTTTATTTTTTGGTATAAATGTTAATGAGTTAATATGAAATTAATTGTTCCTAGTTTAAATGTAGAACAGCAGGACGTGAAAATATCAACTCTCAACTCTGAGTATTTTCTCGGAACTGACCTGAAATCAGAAATCTATAAGAAGAAAAAACTTTTTCAACAGTGCAGTTTTTCTTAGAGCTTTTGTCTTTAGTTGAAATCTGTTTCCCCCAGAGGCTGAACTCAGATCAGCTGACAGGCTTCAACAGGACACACCTCATCTGTTACTGCAGCCCCTCTTTTTAAAACTCAACATCTTTTAAACGAATGAAGCTCATTAGAAAGTCGTCCACACTTTAAAAACAGACTCTGCTTCAGGTCTCGTTTGGTTTCAGGAAAGATGGTGACCGTTGCTAGGAGACGAGATGTGTACAGTGGAGTCAAAGTGTCACAGTTGGACATTTTGTTGATCCGTCCATCCATTAAAACCTACAATATTCGTGAAATGTTTGGTTTGTAAACATCGTGCTGTCTGAGAAGCTGGAACCATCAAATGTTTTCACAGAAAAATGACTTCAACCATCAAAATAGTTGACAGTTTACTTCCTGTCACTAAGACTAATTGTTTCAGCTGTACTTGTATAAACTGCTGGGGAGTTTATTTTTTAGAAAACTTTCTGCTCTCTCTGTCTCTTGCTGTAGTCGTTAATGAACTTCCATAAATCCACCTGAACTCAGACAGGAAGTGACTGCAGTTTATTTTAACTTTATTTGTGAAAAATGGCTGTTAAACTTCTGAGTGATGGTTTGTGTTTCTGGAACAACAGCGCCCCCTAACTTCATAGACGTTCACTGTCGGTTTGATTTCTTCTCTCATCACTCCTCCTCCACCTTTTGACTTTTTTATGAATCAAACACCAGCACTTTGTAAACAAACAGCACTCATCAGTCAGATTGTTCTGAGGAGCCACAAACCAGTTTTAGTTCAAACGTTTAACGTTTTTAAAAATCTTCAAACTGTCCAACCCGTCGACACAGCAGGAGGAAGTATTCGTCCCATCAAATTAAAAGTCTTAGGAAATGTCGCTGAATGATGTTTTCTGCAGCTGTTATGTGACCAGATGAGATGGTGTTGAAAAGCCTGTTTCTCTGTATAGAGAGAATGTGTAAGTAAGTTATTATATAATTATTATTGGTTAATATTACAGTTGATATTAGTATAAAACAAGAACATTAACGGCTTCCAGAACAATCGAGAACAGATCTGAATGTTGTTTTACTTAAATATTTGTTAATAAAATGTATGAAGCATTATTAACACTTTCGTGTTGAGTCGTGCTGAGTCACATTTGTCTTCAGCATATTCACTGCACAGGGGGGGGGGCAGGAGACAGAGACGTTCGGATCCACGTCACAGCTCCTGTCCTCTGTGATCCACCTGAGAAAGATCCGTCCTGACAACCTGCTGCAGACGAGTCCAGACATCCAGCATTGTGTCACAGAGGGACATCTGGTCATAAACTGTCCCCCTCCAGGAGGACAAGGTGTCCTCTCTCCTCACCTGCTCCCCCCCTCCTCACCTGCTCCCCCTCCTCACCTCACCTGCCCCCTCCTCACCTGCTCCCCTCCTCACCTCACCTGCTCCCCCTCCTCACCTCACCTGCCCCCTCCTCACCTGCTCCCCCCCTCCTCACCTGCTCCCCCTCCTCACCTCACCTGCCCCCTCCTCACCTGCTCTCCCTCCTCACCTCACCTGCTCCCTCCTCACCTGCTCCCCCTCCTCACCTCACCTGCCCCCTTCTCACCTGCTCCCCCTCCTCACCTCACCTGCTCCCTCCTCACCTGCTCCCCCCCTCCTCACCTGCTCCCCCTCCTCACCTCACCTGCCCCCTCCTCACCCCCCCTCACCTGCCCCCCCTCCTCTCCTCACCTGCTCCCCCTCCTCTCCTCACCTGCTCCCCCTCCTCACCTCACCTGCCCCCTCCTCACTCCCCCTCACCTGCTCCCCCTCCTCACCTGCCCCCCCTCCTCACCTGCTCCCCCTCCTCACCTCACCTGCCCCCTCCTCACCTGCCCCCCTCCCCCCCGTATTAAAGATGGAGGAGCTGCAGATGTTCACAGCTGTTTGAACATGTAGAAACAGTAAGTGGGGCCCTCAGAGAGTGTGTGGGAAGCCCTCCGGGTTCAGATGTTTATTTCTGGTGACAGACTTTTGATCGTGATCAGAGATGTCTGTTATCGAGCACGACTCCGTCAGCGTCCCCAGCGCACAGCGAGTGTTGACGAGAGCCGAAGCAGGAAGTGACGGATGCCTCGGGCTCCACGTTTATTTCAGTCCAGGAGGAATCTGCACGACTGCACGACACCACAACAGAGATCGGACCACAACCCACTGAAACCAACCGGCTGATTTTACAAAGTGTAATAATTTGTTTCAGCTGTTTAAATCAGTTCCCTCAAAAGTAACAGCAGCTGAGGCTCATGGGTATCGTAGTATTTAGAGACAGACAGAAACGAAGTGTAAATAATTCAAACTGTGTGATGGTTGAATTCACCAGGAGAGTTTCTGTGTTCAGTGACATTCAGGAGAGACTGAACTCAGCTGGACGAACTGTTAACAAATGAAAATAAACAGAACACACACACACACACAGCAGCATAAATTAACATTTGTGTTCTACAAATGTCACTGAATGAAGATCAAATCTGATGACATTTAATCCTCCAGAAACACACCAGAATGCTAACTGACCCACTACCTACTTTGTTTAATATATGACATGCTAACTGCTGGCCAACATGCTAATCCATTTTAACTGCATCTCATTCAACTTCATGCAGTTGAAACAAATAAACCAGATTAACACACAGCCTGAATCCCTGCTAGCGCCCCCTACAGCCTGCGGTGTTCATCACAGCCACAAAATGAAACAGAAAATAAGACGCACATGATGACAAACGCAGAGGATGAAAGGTGTGTTTGATGTGTTAAATGTATTTGAGTTGGTTGTGGCTTTAGTCTGTGACCTTCAGTGAAACTCTGCTGCCAGCAGATAACACAGAGTCATGACATCATCACCCAGAGACATGACATCATCACACAGGGACGGTGACATCACCCAGAGACATGACATCATCACACAGAGACATGACATCATCACCCAGAGACATGACATCATCACACGGAGACGGTGACATCACCCAGAGACATGACATCATCACACAGAGACATGACATCATCACCCAGAGACATGACATCATCACACAGGGACGGTGACATCATCACACAGAGACGGTGACATCACCCAGAGACATGACATCATCACACAGAGACATGACATCATCACCCAGAGACATGACATCACCACACAGAGACATCACATCATCACACAGAGACGGTGACATCATCACACAGAGACATGACATCATCTCACAGAGATGGTGACATCACCCAGAGACATGACATCATCACACAGAGACGGTGGAAGGTTTCATCAGATCCGCAGTTTCTATGGAAGGACCGCTCTTGAAACCAGACTGGTTTGAGTCCAGTCCAGTCCCATTGAGAGACTCTAGAAGCTTTAACAGGAAAGCAGAGATAAAATGAGGACGGCCTCTACATGAGATGGATTCAGGGTTGGCTTATTTTATATATATTCATTTTATATAGTATTTGTAGTATTACTACTTTTACTGAAGTAAAGGACCTGAATACTTCGTCCACCACTGGAGTCAGCATGGAAGTTAAAACACTGAAACCAGACGGACGCTTGAACGTGTCAGCGTTCATTAATGTTGTGTAGCGTTCAGCGGAAGGCTGCTGTTTCTCCTCCACACAGGATCATTTGTCTTCTGAAGGTCACTGAAGCTGAAAGGTTTCAGAGACTGAAGAGGACGAGGTCGCCTTCTGTCTTCTTCTTCTCTGAATAAACAGAATTATCAGCGTCTGTGTGATGTCAGCTTCAGCCTCGACTGCCGACTCTCTCTTTGACGTCTCCGACTGAACATTTATCTTCACTTGTTGTTTATATGGAGAGAACTAACCTGCAGATCTGCAGTGATTCAAACTCTTCAGATGACGGACAGGTCAGGGATTTAAGAACAAAAGTAAAGTCAAACGTTAAATCAGTATCACAGTGTTTGATTTGTATCCTCTTTTCTCACACTTTTAATTTCTTTTTTTTTTGGGTGACGTTAGAAACTGCAAATAAAACAAGAATCAGGTCGAGTTGTTGTAAAACCTGTTTCCATCAGCGTTTTCTTTATCAATACAACTAGTATTTTGCTACTTTAATATATATTTTCACTTGATGGAAGGTAACTAAGTACATTTTCTGAAGTACTTAAAGACAATTCTGAGGTACCTGAACTTTATTTGACTTCATACTTCTACTCCACTACGTCTCAGAGGTAAACGTTCTTCGGTGGTCAGTGAAACGTTGCAGCTGCAGTTTGACATTTAGCTGTTAATGAGAGTTGAGATGAAAGCAGCAGCAGACTGAACTCTCTCTGAGCTACAGGTCAGCTTACGATGCAAATCAGACGAAGAAAAGGGCACAAACTGTTTCCCCCTGCGTCATCATTAAACACCTTCCTGATCTGAGGTCAGCCGGCCGGATCCGACCTGCCGCCTCCAGCTCAGGTGGATGATGGGAGATTTGTCAACAAGCAACATTCAAATGAAACAGAAACAGTGAATCC
This sequence comes from Enoplosus armatus, assembly GCF_043641665.1. Lineage (NCBI taxonomy): Eukaryota > Metazoa > Chordata > Actinopteri > Centrarchiformes > Enoplosidae > Enoplosus > Enoplosus armatus. Next base: position 22,143,631 of record NC_092195.1, read on the forward strand.
TCAGAGCTCCCTACCACTGACCTCTGACCTCAGCTGGAGTTTAATCAGCAGGTGGAGAGTGAAGGTGTTAATGAATCAGTCTGATCCTCTGACTTCACTCTGTTTTTATCTACGTCTTCACAGTCCTCATGAGGAGTTTCTACAACAAATCAACAGTTATTGAACTGACCTGCCAGGCAGCATCACTGTCAACACGGTGCTGCTTCAGGTCTGTTTTCATCTCAATTAATGTTTCCATCAATTTATTAGATTTCAAAAATGCATATTTTTGTTTAGGAAATCAATGCACAACTGTGACATGTTGTCAAGTTCAGTCTATTTTAAAGGAATCTTCACTCCTGAAGTGAAGTAACTATTATTTTGCATCATGGTTAACTTGTTGAACTTTGACACCCGAATGTGTCCCGGTGAGGCAACAACTACAAAGCGACACAAACGCTGTTGTCTCATAATCCATCCATAATCAAAGCAGCTTTAATTATTGTTAGAATTATTATCTTGTGATCACAGTAATATAAATATCATGTCAACGTGCTCATTAAAAAAGAAGAGACGTCCACATGATGAACTCTTTGCTCCTCTGAGGTTCTTTTAACCTTCAGCTGTGAGTCACAGTCTGACCTTTGACCTCAGTACAACAACACGCAGGTCTGCAGGGTGTTTTCATGTAAACATTCAGCATCGACCTGTTTAATATTAACCACACAGACTGCATCATCAATCACAGGAAAACACGTCCACACGGTTTTATCTGACGCGCTGAATACATGAATAATATCTGAGCGTGAACAGGCGGCTGACAGCAGCAGGAGGAGTATAAATACAGGAGGGGGAATAAACTGCAGAGTACAAGTGAGGAGGAGGAAGAAGAAGAAGAAGAAGAAGAAGAACAGAAGCTTACAAGGAGACAAAATCAAGAAAAATTCAACCAAGAAAGAAAAAGAAGCTGCTGGAGGAAAAAACACAAGAAGAAACAGACTTTGGAATTAGACACCAAAGAAGAAGAAGAAGAAGAAGAAGAAGAAGAAGAAAAGAAACTGAATATTTGTATAATAATCCTGAAGCATCTGAAATAATTCCTGTGGTATTTATTTGTGAGTCCACCTCCGTCTAACTGAGCTTCATTCAATTTTCAATGCTTTTAGTAATTGTAGAAATTTTACAGAAGAATATATAATTTTCTGTGCTTACATTTTAGGTGTTTAAACGTGTTTGTGGTGATGGAGAGCGTACGTGCCGTGGTCTACCTGTCCGTCTGTCTGTCCGTGCTGACATCACTCTGTCAGGGTCAGAGGTCAGCCGACAACCAGCTGCCGTCAGCGCCGGACGAGCCGCTCATCGGACTCACGACCAAAGAGCTGGTGAGTCAGTGGTCCTCATACAGGTTCTTATCCTAAAAGTTTTAATGAGATGAAGTCAATATTTGAATTATGTGTCATTAAGGTGGTAAAATGTGCTCAAACCTCAATGATTAAATTATAATTAATTAAGGTTAGTTTTTTTTCTAAACTATTAAATTATTTATGTTGGTCAAATTAAAACTAACTAATGTTGAAAAATGGTTAAATTGTTATTACTAATAAATTCTGTGAAAACAATAATTCATATAATAATAATTAAGGATGTAAGATCGTCAAATTAAAATAAGGCTTTGGGATGGTCAAAATGGAACAAATGACGGTGGAAAAGTTTTCAAATTAGAAGTAATTAAGGGGGTGAAATGGTGAATCTGTAGCTGATTAAAATTAAATTAAATTAAAATGTAGTTGTTATTATTAATTATAATCGACATGATAAAAAGTTAAATAATAACTAATTAAGATTGTGAGATCATCAAATTCAAATAATGTTTTAAAAGAAAGTCATTTAAAGTAATTGAGGTGGAAATGTTTTAAATTAGAAGTAATTAAGGTGGTGAGAGTCTAAATTACCGATAATGAAGATGACAAAGTCAAAGTCAATTAAGGTGATGAGGTGGTCCAATCAAAACAAAGGTCGTTAGTACTAATTAAGGTGATGGAGGTCACTGATTTAAATAAACAGTTTAAAAGAGAACGTTTCCAGCAGAAGAAGAAACTGCCAGGCAGCATCACTGTCAACACGGTGCTGCTACAGGTCTGTTTTCATCTCAATTAATGTTTCCAGCAATTTATTAGATTTCAAAAATGCATATGAAGCTGATCTGTCAACAAGAGAAATTATGTTTCTGTAATCAGCAGGTAAAGGTCATTGAAGGTCATTGAAGGTCGCTGCAGGCTCTGAGGAAACAACCTGCTTAAGAAATGATAAACTCCACTCTTGAAGACGCTGCCTGTCTGAGCTAATCCTGTCTCACAGTGACCCAGTGATGATGCTTCAATGGAGACAATCTGACTAAATGTGAACAAACATGAAAAAAGGTCTCTTTTGTAAACGTGAAGATGTTTCAGGTTTTAATATTTCCACATCACTGACTGTGTGTGTGTTCAGGCTGAAGCTCTGCAGGGTTTCCTGGATGAAGCTGACAGCAGCGTCGGTCTCTCTGTGGAGAAGAAAGCCAGCGTCATCCCCCGGGTGAGAACATGAATGACAGCTGTCAATCAAACATCAGTCAGGTCCCTCAGCTGGACAACATCATGTCAGGCCCCATTCACACCTGCAACATGCGTTTCACAGTTAATGTCAGCTGTAAATGAGGTTTCGTGTCCTCCACATGATTTATGTGTTGGTCCATGATGAAGGTGACCGAGAAAGATGGCGGTCGTGGTTAGAAGAGACCACATGTTGACCGGCCTCCTCTGTCCTCCTGGTCTTCAGTTTTCAGTCACTCGAGGCCTGAAGGACAAACAAAGTGTTTCTTGTTTCGCTGCGATGAACAAGGTTGTTGTTGCAGCGCGTTACATTATCACACGACTGTTTACAGTCTGTGATCGCTCAGATCAATATTTATTTATTACCCGCATCACAACAGTGACATCACATCCTGTCTCTGCTGCGTTTGAGGACATTTTGTTGAACAGAAGTTTAATGTGAAGAAGTTCAGTAAGGAGGTCTTCAACTGAAACCTGTCTGACTGTTTGTCTGTCTGTCTGTCTATCTCTCTGTCTGTCTGCCTGCCTGCCTGCCTGCCTGTCTGTCTGTCTGTCTGTCTGCCTGCCTGCCTGTCTGTCTCTCTGTCTGCCTGCCTGCTTTCCGTCTGTCTGTCTGTCTGTCTGTCTGTCTCTCTGTCTGTCTGTCTGTCTGTCTGTCTGTCTCTCTGTCTGTCTGCCTGTCTGTCTCTCTGTCTGCCTGCCTGCTTTCCGTCTCTCTGTCTGTCTGTCTGTCTCTCTGTCTGCCTGCCTGCCTGTCTGTCTGTCTGCCTGTCTGTCTGTCTGTCTCTCTGTCTGCCTGTCTCTCTGTCTGCCTGCCTGTCTGTCTGCCTGTCTGTCTGTCTGTCTGTCTCTCTGTCTGTCTGCCTGCCTGCCTGTCTCTCTGTCTGTCTGCCTGCCTGCCTGTCTGTCTGTCTGACTGTCTCTCTCTCCCTGTCTCTCAGTGTGACGTGGGTGAGCGCTGTGCGATGAAACATGGACCTCGTATCGGTCGACTGTGTGACTGTCTGAGAGGAACGGCCTGCAACACCTTTTTCCTGCGCTGCTACTGAACACACACACACACACACACACACACACAGCTTGGACTTCTATACTTGTGAGGACACAATCCATTGACTAACAACCATCAAACCAATCTTGGAAGAAGTGAGGACCAGTCCCCACAAAGATAGAAGTACAGGAGAACACACACACCTGTCTCACCTGTCTCACCTGGCTGTCTCTCTGCATGTTTCTGTCTTTGTTTTACAGTTTCAGTGTCTGTCCCTCAGATTCGTTTATTTTTGTTAAATAAAGATTCTTCATGAAGCTGCTCGACTCCCTGAGTTTAGTCTGTCAGGCAGCGTCCAAATCCTGCCTTCCTCACTTCCATAGGGGCAGCTTTAAGGAGCCCTCCACAGGCAAACAGCAGTACAGCAGTACTACAACATGCGTGACTACCAGGGACCAGGGACCAGCACCAGGGACCAGGACCAGGGAGGATGAGATGTCTCACTCTCAGTACGGTCCCTGTAAATGCTGTTAAATGTCATTTACAGTTTGTGATGGTTTTATTTTGAAGGCAACAAAGACCCGATGGCCACCTTATCATTATTAGTATTATATAATTATCTTCATTATTATTATTATCTTTTTGTACTTTTAGCAAATGAAAAATGTAAACAGAGTGAATTACACGATGACAAATGAAGCGAGTCCAGTCCTGCAGGCTTCGGGTCTGCAGTCTGTAGATGATGTTGGATCAAATCCATCACACCAGCTCGGGGGACACGACCAGTAAAATGTATTAAACCAGTTAACAGCTGACATGAACCTTCAGATGGTACGGTCCACTTCAGGGGTGTCCTACTACAAATCGCATTATAAGATTCTTCCAGACATGAATGTGGTAAATATACTGTAATATTTATGAAGGTAAGAAGGATATATAAATGCCCCCCCACACACACACACACACACACACACACACACATGGTGGGTATTTCAGTATTTTTATACTTTCAGGGCCACAAAATAAATAAAACTGTGAACAACTGTCGTCTTTTGTTTAAGTTAAAGTAAATAATAATAATAATAATAATAATAACATTTCCTGTTTCTAAACTCATCGTTGTCATCATATTCAAATATTCCGTTTTCTATTGCGATCGCCTCACGACTCCTCCGAGGAGCAGATCATTCACTCTTCATCAGTTTTGTACACAGTCGGTCCCTCCGAGCTTCTCTCATCTGGAAGTTTCCATCCTGCGTTTCTGTTTCTTTTATGCTGCATAATAAACGACAAACTTCTGAACTACTTACGTTTCATTTTTAGTTTCATATTTAATAAGTCAGTGATGGAAGAAGTATTCAGATCCTTCCTCAAAAAAGTAAAAGTACTGATACATTAATGCAAATCTACTCCATCACGAGTAAATGTCCTGCAGTCAAAATCCTAGTAGTATCAGCATGTAGTAGAAGTACTGGTTGTGCAGTAAAATGACTGATATCTGATTCTATCTGACATTATTAGATTGTTATTACTGATGCATCAATGTTAGAGCAGCATTTAGCATTTAGCATTTAGCGTTTAG